>NW_024705645.1:0-29533 GCF_018977255.1 Callorhinchus milii | reverse complement strand
CAGCAGAGTTTTTTCGGAACAATATTTTGTTTTCAGATTTTGGCAACAGATGGCCACATATCGATCAAAGGTAAAAGCCACAGTTAACCAGACAGAAATTGATGAAGCTGACGCAGCCAGGACCATTAATGTTCCACACACAGGTGTGATCAACACGAACGAAATTCGGAAATAAGAAGGAATAACTCGATAGAGAATCACTGATATGATAATCACCATCAGATCAGTCACTGACATGGACACCAGATAGTGAGTGATACATTTGGAGAGACCGCACCGCCCTCGAGACAGGATCACAATCGACAGGAGGTTCGCTACAGAGAGAGTGAAAGAGAAATAACCATCACAATGCAACAACTTGTACATAATCCATTGCTACAATTGACATAGTGTAAATCGAATGCAATGGACTTGGTGCTGGCAAAATCTCTCCCAGCTCAAATCCTAATCTTTTGGATTCAAAGCGAGAAATCTGTCTCGCAACGACTCAAATACAGTAAAACAGAGAGAGACAGATACAGATACACATAAACAGAAAGATACAGAGACAAACAGACAGTCACAGAAACACATACTGAGAGAGCAAGAAAGAGGGGAGAGAGTTACGGAGACAAAGATAGTGAGACTTAAAGATACAGAGACAAACAGACAGGAAAACAAATTCAGAGAAACAGATGGACAGAGAAAGAAAGACAGATATAACAACTGGAAAAAAAATTGCATTCATATAGCTCCCTTTGCGCCGGATGCAATGCTTATGCTTATACAACCCTTCAACACATCGCTATGTGTATGTTGTCCAGGCCTGGTGTAACGGAAAATAGTAGAGCAAGGATAGCAAGAGAAATTGTCAATACTTTCAAACCAAGAACAGGGGATAGATTCACACCAACACAGACACAAAGAGAGATAAGGACACACGAAAACAGAGAGATAAGGACACACGAGTGTGAAAAAACACTCAGAAAGACACGGAGATACACCGCACAGATAGAGAGACATAGACCCAGGGAGAAACACAGAGATTCATAGAGACAGAGATAAACTCGCACAAAGGGATAAACACACTCAGAAAGAGACAGATATACACATAGATAGAGAGACAGAGACACAGACAGAGAGGTACACTCACACATACAGAGAGAGGTACATATAGACAGCAAGAGAGAAATACACAGAAAGAGATACACAGAGAAAAAGAACCACTCAACGACAACATTTCAAACGAATAGTGCCTTTAACACCGAGAGAACGCGCTAAACACAGAGAGAGAAACGGAGATATACAGAGACGGAGTGAGATTGGCAGATCAATACACTCGGACTGGAAGAGAGACAGAGAGATAAGGAATTCTTGCATTCGATTCAATGCCTTAACATGTTGTTTTGACGTCTCAAAATGGTTCACAAAATACCCTGTAAATTGATAGTGCTCTAACCACTGAGCTACAGTAGTGTATTACTTTATATATATATACAACAGTGATAGCGATATTGAGTGTGATTTCCTTTGTGGTAAACATTCCCTGGGGTTTTGTAGTTGAGGCACAGTACATAGTTAATAACATACCATGGGGTTGCAAACCTAAACCAAGCTATTTCACTTCTCGGGCATGGGCAGCGTTTGACACACTTTATTACACTTTAACCCCAATTCTCCCATTCATTATTATTTTGCTGCTCAACTCCCTGACTGTCAGGCACATACTCGTGGCCAGTCGAGCCCGAAGGAGATTGCGGGAAATCAGTAATGGGGACAAGAATAGAGATGTGAGCGACAGTGATCCAGAGATGAAGAATCGAAATAAATCCATCATTTTACTCTTTGCTATTTCCACCAGTTTTGTATTATTATGGGTTACATACGTTCTATATTTCTTATACTGGAGGATTTCAAAAACATATTCCTCCACCGTCCCTATGTATATTGCGTGGCACACTGGTTACATGCTGAAGCTTTTGAGTTCCTGTACAAACACATTTATTTACGCGGTGACCCAGACCAAATTCAGGGAGGATTTAAGCAAAGTGGTGACGTTTCCATTCATTCGAATTGTTAGTTTATTTCATTTAGAAACGTTGCTGTCGACTACGATAACATGTTGGATGCATAAAAATTTGGAAATGGTGTAATGTCCATGCACTCCCAGATCAGGGAGTAGATACAGTAAAACTCCCTCTGCACTGTGTATCCACAATCTCGAGTCACAGTTGGAGACAGAGTTGAGCGCCTTGGATTCCGTCGCTCTACAGTCCCGGGTAAGCGAAGTTTGTGGAGATGTTGTGAAATGGTTAACCCATATGTCTGCAAACGTATGTCACTCTCTTTGAGTGCTCTGTGTGCTTGAGTACAGCTTTTTGTTTATATCTCTTACACACAGAATGTCTGTGTTTTTCTATAGCTCAGTTGCGTGTTTGACTTTCTGTGTCACTATGTGTGCACATGTGTTTGAACCTGCAGCCATCGCTGTTCGCTCACTCTTACCACACTTGCTTGAATATCAGCAGTGCTAATATCACATGTATTTGCGTGAGTGTATCTTTCATTCTCTCTCTCTGTCTACCACCATTCACAATCCCATCCCTCCCCACACACCAATCCCTCCACACGCACCAGGCTGGTGTCAGATGAACGAACCTGTACGATTATTAACTGTTAAAGAACGGAAATAAAACACAATTTTTCATTCACTACATCAAAATCTACGAGGATTTATTTAAAAAAGAGAACATTCCGAAAGCAAATCAAATATTTTGTAATTTTAATAATAATAAATTAATATAATTTACATAATACAATGTAATAATAATAATAAATTAATGTAATTATTAATAATTCTTGCATTTGATGTAATCTCCTATCAGCTTGTTGAGACGCCTCAAAGTACTTCAAAGAATGTATTATGAAGTGGATTGATGGTATATTTTATGGGCGAAGTGTGACAGCCAATTGTGCACAGCAGTGCCTCATAACCGGTTATCGACTGAAGGACCAATGTATTATTATTAATAAAAACAGAGATCTCTAAGTACACTCAGCAGGTCAGGAGCACCTACGGGGATTGGAAAAAAATTGGTCAATGTTTCGGGTTCGTGACGCTTCGTCAGAAACTTGTCACATCATCCTCGTTGACACACTCTCCTTTCTCCATAAATGTTGCCTGACCTGTTGAGTATTCCCAGGGATCTCTGTTTTGTTTCAGATTTCAAGCACGTGCAATGTTTCAAGTTTCATTTATGGTTGTTTCTTTATTTCTGAAGGGATTACTCGCCCAGAAAACGATAGATTAATCCAATAAAAACCCGTATCGGACTTACTGCTAGGTAATTAGAAGCATATGTGCGTATTAATGAAACTTGGCTAAGGTTTCGCCCTGTCCAGTCCCACCTGAGAATCGAACCCGTGTCCTCTCACTTATGAGGCGAATGCTCTTACCACTGGGATATAGGACTGCAGAAATCGTGGATCAATTAGATTGAATCAAAAGTATAGCTTTAGTTATAAGAGAACATTTCGATCAAACCAAATCAAACAAAATATTGCAAACTGCACCCATTTTAAACCACATTAAGAACTTTTCTGTGACAAGTTGAATTAAGGAATGAATAATAATAATAATCCTTGCATTTGATGTATAATATGATTTGACTCTACATTTTGTGGGCGGTCAGCAATTTTTTTAAAAAAGCTTCTTGTTCGCAAAGGCTTCAGCAAATTTTGGGTGTTGAGATGGGGCGACTGGGGATCTACGGTGTAGCAACTTGGAGCGTATGACAACCGCACGGTTTAACACAGAGCCGGGGAAAGAGAGACAAGGAGGTGACAGGCAGCGCAGGAAAAAGCAGATAAACTGGGATTTCAGAAGGAGAAAGATTTCAGATGGAGAAGTAAGGGAGGGGGAAACAAGCAAAGGGGCTGAGGAACTGAGCCACGCTGAGCGAAGTGTGATCCCCGCACAGTCACACAGGAGAGTGAGATGATAGAGCAACCGTGTGTCAGCCTGACTTAGTGGTCGCCTCGCCTCACGTTTGAGGACATTGAATCAAGGTGACAGCCCAGCACATTGCTGGGTGTGTCGGGGAGGCGAGGATAGGGAAGTAATATATTTTCTCAGAAGCTTCTTTTTCTTGGGATGTTAAAGCCAGCTCCCGTCTGCACGTTCAAGTGAAAGTTAAAGTTCTTGCAGTGCAATTGGAATGTCCCAAGAGATTGGGACCCGTGCGGAGGGTCGGGATTGGGGAGGAAGCAGGGCAGGGTGGTTGGAGGGTGACCGAAAAGATGGTCGAAGTGGAGAGTCTTGCGATGAGCCTTGAAGTTATCAAGGGACGGGGTGCTGCAGAAGGACTGTGGGATGCAGTTACAAGGGTAAGGATAGAGAAGCAGAAGGCCCGCCCGCCAATGATCGAGAGATTTATATACGCAAAGCAGGCCAGAGGATTTGAAGGAGAGGACCAAGATATTGAATTGTATCTTCTGTGTGACGGAAACCATCAGTTTTGCGACTCTAGGGGTGATCGGGTCTCAGATACTGCTGCAGGAGAGCCCAGGGCCTGCAGAGATCTGAGTGACCTGCAGCCTATGGAGGGACGAGTTGGAGAGGCCGACAAGCTAGGTACTTCCATAGCTCAGCCTCGATGTTATGAATGTGTGTATGAGGGTTAACATAACATAACATGTAGGAGCTGAAGTAGGCCATTCGGCCCTTCGAGCCTGCCCCGCCATTCAATCATGTCTGATCTTCTAATCTAACTCCATCTGATAACCTGACCCTGCCTTATCCCCATATCCCTTAATCCCTTTTGCAATAAGAAATCTATCTATCTCAGTCTTGAATATGTTCAAGGACTGAGCGACAAGAGCCTTTTGGGGTCGTGTGTTCCATACATTCACCACCATTTAAGTGAAGAAGTTCTTCCACACCTCAGTGCGAAAGGACTGGCCTCAGACTTTAAGGTTGTGACCCCTGGTTTTAGTTTTTCCAACTAGGGGAAACAAGCTCCTGCTATCTAGTCTATCATGCCCTTTGATGATCTTATCGTGGAGTCCTGTAGCTCAGTGGTTAGAGCACTCCCTTTGCAAGCGAGAGACCTGAGTTCAATTCCAGGCAGAGGGCGATATCTTGGGCAAGTTTCCTTACTCCACACGCCTAATAATAATCCCTCCAAAATGAAAAACAATAATAAATTGGTCATTTTCAATCTACGACTGTTTGTGGGACATTGCTGTGCGCAATTGGCTGCCGCGTTCGCCCACAAATATACAGTCAATTCACATTACAGTGTGTTCTGTGAAGCACTTTGGGATATCCTCCCGACGTGAAAAGCGCTATATCAAAATGCAAGGATTATTATTATTATTATTATAGGTTTCTCTAAGATTCGCTCTAATTCTTCTATATTCTAGAGAATATAGGCCCAAATTGGTCAGCCTATTCTCGTTTTGGCGGCCTGCGGTGTGAGACATTGGCCGAGATGGACAATCTACAGAAATGGTGGAAAGCAGATCGGGTCATGACAATTATGTGGGGTAGAAAGGACATTTGAGGGTCCAACAAGACGCCAAGTTTTCGGACAGGTTTAGTAAGGTGGACTGTGCTTCCATTCCTGGTGACGGTGTCAGTGCTTTTTTTTGGTGGGCGGAACCAACCATAATCCACAGCCTTTTGGGATAGAGAGTTCCAGGTTCCCTTTGGTCTTTGGGTGAAAAACTGCCCCAATTTCATCCCTAAATGGCCCGGCTCTAATATTAAGATGATGCCCCCCTTGTTCTGGATTCCCTCCAACAATGAATTAATTTTCTCTCTGTCTCCACTGTCGAATGTCTTTATTATTTTGAAATCCTCAATTAGATCACCCCTCGTCCTTCTAAACTGACGGGAGTAGAGACCAAATTTAAGTAACCTGTCCTCGAGATTTAACCCTCTATTACGCGGGACATCCTCCTGATGTGAAAGGCACTATATAGAAATGTCATTTTGTTTGGTGTTGTGTTGCTATCACATTAAAATGGACGGATGTACAATCTCTCCGTGTGACGTGTGAGGCTGTGATGTCAGGATTGGCTGTGATGAGATGTGAGACACGACACAGAATGAGCAGCAGATCCAGGAGACTCCGGACTGCGGTGTCACAGGGCGGGACAGTCTACAAAGTTGTGTCACTTTTAATATCAGGTGTCTATACTGAGGTGTCTCTCTCCATATCTCTTTATTTCTGACTCTCTCTCTAACTGTTGTTCAGTATCTCTGTCTCTCTTTGTTACTATGTCTCTCAAGGTCTGTGTCACTGCCTCTCTCTCTGCTTTTCTCAGTCTCTCTCTCTCTGCCATTCTATGTTTTTCGTTCTATCTCAGGCACTCTGCCTCTCTATCTGCCTCTCCAGGTCTCTCTCTCACTCTCTGTCGCCTCGGTGGATGGTAGGGTCTCAGATGTTAATAGTGGTGGAGCTTGACTACAAGTCTGGCGGCGGGTAAGGGTGAGGTGGTCCTAAACGCTGTCGAAAAAGAAGGTTTTCGGGTGAAATTTGAAAAATGGGAGAGACGCGGCAAGATGGAGAGATTCAGGGAGAGCGTTCCAGAGTTATAATTATCATTATGTTGTTCTATGTCAGTTATGCGGCGCTATTGTAAAATAAGTTATTGTTCTTGTGTTGTTGTTAAATGTAGTGTTTGTTCAACAACTTTATTCTGTCGACCATTCTATTCTTCTCCACCGTTCCTCTGAGCTCCAGTTTCACAGTTCTGTCCTCACTTGTTACCATTCTTATGTATCCCAAAGTCTACACATTATATCGGCCAATGGCTTCTCTTCCTGCCCCTGCACTTTCGTATGTGGCATATTTAGGGCGCCATCATCTGCCCTATTCTCTTTAATATCTCCTGCTCAGTAATATCATCCGCAGGAATGGGAATAATTTCCGAGGTATAATAACCACGACCAGATATAAAAGGGTTTAGGAGGAACTTGGTTTTGCACCCAAAGCGTCATGCAAGATAATTGAAGAATCTTCCCCTCCCCCTCCACCTCCCCCAGTGTCGTGCTCCACCAGTGGCAAACACTCTGGGACGCTCCCTGTGTGAAGGGCACTATAGAAATATAAGTTGACCAAAAAATGTTGACCAAGGGCAAAGCAACATTTCTACCAGAGAAAGTACTGATCACATGCGTAAGCACACAACCACTGTCAGCAAATAAGGTAAGAGACATTATCAAGATAAAAGACAAGTGTCAAGTCAATGAAAGGAAAGGTGGAAATCCAACGAACTGAGACAGATATATAAAAGTGTTAGAAATAAAGAAGTAAAAGGTCAAAATAGGTATAGAGGGGAAAAAAAAACTTGCAAAGTTATTAAGGGCAACAATAAAAGTTGTTATAATTAGATGAATAAAAAAGGGAGTGGTTTAAGTGGAATTTGTGCCCAATAATTAATATAGCTGAGAGAATTCTGGATAATAAGGAAATAGTAAACAACAACAACAAGATTACATTTGTATAGCACCTTTCACGTCAGGAGGATGTCCCAAGGCGCTGTACAGAGTATAGCATTTCAGACCCAAGCTGGGGTCAGGAGGGGAGGGGAGGGGAGAGGAATGGGGGTGGCCGATGGCATGGTCGAAGAGGACTCTGACATCATGTTAACTAGTTAAATCAGTACTTCCCTCTGCACAAAGAGGAAGAGGACAAAATACCAGTGATACAAGGAAAACTAACATTAAACCAAAGACAAATATTGATGGATTTGATATGAATAAGAAATAGTAATGGAGAAAATAATGAGGCCAAAGATAGACAAATTTCCAGGAACTGATGATACCCACACAAGTGTATTAACAGGATAGGAACTTCAGCTGTGGGAACGTTACTGGAATCTCTCAATGACTGAGTATTTGGACAATTATGAACTGATCAAAGAGAGTCAACGCGGATTTATAAAGGAGAGATCATGTCTAATGAATCAAGGAGAAAACTTCACTGGATATATTATATTGTGAAATGGTGCTATTGAGTATATTTTGTGGGTGAAAACGGCAGAAAAATTCACAAATTAATATCCTCGATACAACGATGGAACCATAGTTGATCAGGAACATGGGAGAAACTCTTTTCTCTTTGCCGTGGGATCTTCATCGACAACAAGTTGCAAACCAACTTGTATTTGCATAGTTCCCTCTTGCAGGGAAGCATCCCAGAGGGCTTGACAGTGGTGGAGCTCGACACTGAGCCAGAGGGCGGGTGGAGTTGAACATATGAGCAGGGGAAGGAAGGGATGTGGGGAGTTTATGGATGATGATTTAATGTGAGTTTAGATGGAAATCGAGTGAACTAATTGGGTAAGTGATGTTTTTCTGCGCAAATAACATAATGATAATCTTTCACATGAGGAGCAGCTCTCAAAGTCCTTCATAGGATACACTGTGAGTTTCTAACCGTGAATGCCAATTAAAACACAGAATCACACAAGTATATATGAAATTAATGACATTTTTGGGGGGTAATTGTCAACCAGGACATCAGAAGATTTCACTTCTCCCTTTGTCGTCATTTAGGTATGGTTAATGTAAGTTGTGTTGATTATTGTAGGTGCAACAATATCCCACAAGTGTGTCCCTGTCTCTTGTTTGCAGCAAGAAAACATCAGAAAGTTAAATTGGAATGAGTGTTCGGTCACCTTATTTCTGAACAAGTATATTTTGTAAAGAGCTTTGAGGTGCTCAAGTTTACATTAAATTTTCTGTAATATTGTGAGTTATCATAATAGAAGGAATGCAGAGATTAGAAATTGTATGTTCTTTTTTGGTGAGTGTTATTGCTCCTTCTCATCCCTTAATAATGCGAATTAAACTGAATCCCATTGCTTCAGCAGGAAGGCAGGTGTCCCCCAGAAAAGCTTCCATGGTCCCACCCTCCCCCCACTCTAATTCCTTAATTATCAACAACAACAGTAACAACAAATTGCATTTGTATCACGGCAGGAGGACGTCCAATATAATCAGATGTGGATCCAATTCCTTACTCGTGGCCTCTCAACCAATTCAGGTGATGGGATCATCTCTCCAGGAGGTCAAACCTGAGCCTTGTGACTAAGTGCTCAGTGAGCTCTGCATTTCAGATTCTCCGACTCCTTTGTGAGGACCGAACACAACTCCTCGGACAGAAAATACTGCAATACTGATCCCAGCCACGAGGGGGCGATAGTGCACCTTTCCTGACAGAACCCCATCCTCCCATACTGTAATGTCCATTCCTGAAACATGACCCTTGAAAGCTCTGCCAGCATAAAATACTCCTGCTTCTACTCCTTCACTATTCTCAATCAGTTGTCTCTCACGACTATCCTAATCTTCTCTTTCTCCTGGACCCTATCACTGCCTCCCAATCCTCATAGGAAGACTGGCAGCAGTACAGCTGAAGGAGTAAAAACGAATACTACGCCAACAAAAGCAGCAACATAGAGCGCCCTTTATGTAGGGTTGCATCTCGGAGTGTTTAACAATTCGTGGGGCCTGAAGCTGAACTTTTGGGAGGGGGAAGGTGACTGTAAGCACAGCTGAAGTGCAATGTCTTCAGGCTCAATCTGCAAATGAGCAATGAGGGAGCAAGGCAGAGGGATTGAGGGAAAGACTTCCAAAGGTTCAGGCTGTAGTGGCTGAAAGCACGGTGGCCAATTGTGCAGTAGTGTGGAGTAGGAAGCCGGTGCCAATCGAGAGGTGGCAGCGGATTGTGGGTTGGACAGTAAGCAGATCGGAAAGGTAGACCACAAAGGGATTTGAAGGCCAGTGTCTTGAAGTCGATCGGTTCTGTGATTGGGAGTTAGTGGAGCCCAGCTAAGACTACTGTGATGGACATATGGAGTTCAGAGTGGATGATTACATGGGAGGTGGATTTCTGAATAGTTCAGGTTTGTGGATAGTGGAGCTGGGGAGGCCGGTGAGGAGGGGTATTGGAACACTTCTCGGCTGGTGATGATGAAAGCATGGAAGAGGTTTCGAGTTTCACTTGATCTTATCTAAAAGTAAGGTAGATTCCTGTGGAGTCCTGTAGCTCAGTGGTTAGAGCACTCACTTTGCAAGTGAGAGACCTGAGTTCTATTCCAGGCAGAGGGCCAAACCTTGGGCAAGTTTCATTACTCCACACAGAGCCTAATAATAATCCCTCCAAAACCAAAACCAATAATAAATTGGTCATTTTCAATCTACGACTGTTTGTGGGACACTGCTGTGCGTAATTGGCTGCCCCGTTCGCCCACAAATATACAGTCAATTCACTTTACAGTGTGTTCTGTGAAGCGCTTTGGGACGTCCTCTCGACGTGAAAAGTGCTATAGCAAATGCAAGGATTATTATTAAAGATGAGAAGTGATTCCTTGTGTGTTCCCTTCTTTGTCCAACAAACTGCAGAAGGTCCCAGGGCATCAGTCTCTATACTCTTCCTCTCAGTAAAACAAGCAGTTTCCTGACCGTTGCTGAGTTTCTCTTCTGTCATAACTTCAAATCCTTTTATATATCAGCGACTCATGCGATAATGAGCTTCTTACAAGCAGGAGCTTCCTTGACATTGATGGTCACGTGTAAGAGTTTGGTTCACTGCCAATATTGCTTTTCAGTCGCTGCAGTGAACATGGCAAACAACACAGAGAGTTATTTTGCCAAATGGTCAAGTTTGGATCTTCATAATTAATCTAACAATATCGTAAAGTGTTGTTCTTGTTTCACTTCCTCAGATACCCTCAATTTATCATTCAGACACTCACTATCTCATGGGTCACTCTCACCTCACTCTCTGCCTGGTAACAGGTAACTGTCTGCCACAGACATTCTCACATTGGTCAACTGCACCCCCTCACTTCTGGTCTCATTTGTGACTGTCCTCCTGTTATTGGGTCAATGTGTGGGAGTGGTTGTGGCACAAAATGGCCTGATAAAGGAATGACAGTCTCAATAAATTTATGTGTGCAAGGAAGAGATGACGTAAAACGGAGAAGATGTATAAGGGATAAAGTAGTGATAATGGGGGACTTCAATTACCCTCCCATAGACTGGTAATATAACTGTGTAGAGGGCACACCGTGGGAAGGATTCCTGAAGTGCATACAGGAAAACATTCTTGATCACTATCTTTCCAGCTCTACAAGGAAGAAAGCAGTGCTGGACCTCATTCTGTGGAAAGAAGTGGAGCAAGTGGAGCAGGATTCAGCGGAGAGCATCTGGATACGAGTGATGACAAAAATCATTAGGTTTAGAGTACGAATGGAAAAGGACAAGGATCAATCAAAGGTGAAGATACTGATTTGAAAGAGGCTAGTTTCAGTGAATTGAAAAGGGACTGAGCCAAGTTGGACTGAAAAGAGAGATTGGCAGGAAAGCAGCTAACGGGCAATGGGAAGCCATCAAGCAGAAGATACTTCGGGGGTCAGAACAAATACATTTCCAAGAAGGGGAAAGGTAAGGCATCCAAAACCTCCTTGGAAAATTGGGATTAAAATAAAACAGAAAAGGTAGTCTTATGAAACGTGTCATGTCCAAAACACAGAAGAAAATCAAACAGAATATAGAAAGTACAGAGGAGACCTAAAAAGGAAATAAGAGGGGCAAAGAGATTTTATCAAAAACGATTATCAGTTAACATAAAAGGGAATCCTGAAGTATTTTATAAGCAAATAAAGAATAAAAGGTTAGTCAAAGAAAGGTGGGTTTAATATTGAGATTTGTGGAGTCCTGTAGCTCAGTGGTTAGAGCACTCGCTTTGCAAGCGAGAGACCGGAGTTCAATTCCAGGCAGAGGGCCAAAACTTGGGCAAGTTTCCTTACTCCACACAGAGCCTAATAATAATCCCTCCAAAACCAAAAACAATAATAAGCCACGGCAACAACAATAAATTTACATTTTTAAAGTGCCCTTCACATAGGGAGGACATACCAGTGATTATAAATTGTACATTTATATTGATCGTCATAAAGATGCTGAAGTGAAAATCAAGCCTTTCGGGGATAAGTAAAATTCCTGGACCAAAGAAAGAAGGTCCATTGAATGAAACTGAAGTCAAAGAACAGCTCAACTGCACTTCAATGCTGAAAGGACTGCAACAGCGGCCAAAGTTAGTTTCCCACTAAAAGAGCAGCACAGACAAAATGAATCCTCCCACAGGAGTCCTCCCAGATGAGTACAGATAAAGATGAACTGTCTGTCTGTGTGTCAATTTATATTCCATATTGGATCCTTTGGTCGCAAGCTTAGCTGCAACAGGTACAGCTGGTGAATTCATAAATGGCTATGGACACGACACCACATTTGGAGAATTTATATTTTACAGTTGGATTCTCTCTTTTAAAATAAAACACAACAGCCTGGTCTCTGTATCACAGCCCTGGTCTCTGTATAACTGGCCTGGTCTTTGTATAGCAGTCCTAATCGCTGTATAACAGGCCTCTGCATAAAAGACCTGGTCTCTGTTTAACAGCCTGGTCTCTGTATAACCGGCCTGGAATCGGTATAACAGCCTGATGTGTGTATAATAGTACTGGTCTCTGTATAACAGCCTGATCTCCGTATAACATGACTGGTCTCTGTATAACAGCCTGTATAATAGGCCTGGTCTCTGAATAACAGCTCTGATGACTGTATGATAGGCCTGCTGACTGTATTACAGCCCTGATCTCTGTATAACATCCCTGGTCTCTGTATAACAGGCCTGGTCTCTGTGTAACAGGTCTGGTCTGTGCAAATCTCATATGGAGTCCTATAGCTCAGTGGTCAGAGCACTCGCTTTGCAATCGAGAGACCTGGATTTGATTCACGGCGGGTGAAACCTTCAGCAACTTTCCTTACTCCACACGCCTGATAATAGTCGCTCAAAAAAACAATAATAAATGGGTCTTTTCAATCCAAGACTGTTTGTGGGACATTTCTGTGTGCAATTGGCTGCCGCATTTCGCCCGGAAATATACAGCCAATTCACTTTACAGTTACTTCTGTGAAGCGCTTTGAGACATCTAATAGACGTGAAAAATGCTATATCAAATGCAAGGATTATTACTATTATTATTATAACAGGTCTGTTTTCTGTATAACAGTCCTGATCTCTGTATTACAGGTCTAGTCTCTGTGTAAAAGGTCTAGTCTCTGAATAACAGCCTGATCTTTGTATAACAGGCCACATCTCTATAACATCCCTGTGTGTCTAAGCATGTTCTTAGTGACTTGTCTGGCTTTTCTACACTCACTATTACACTCACACAATCACCAGGTTTTTCTACTTTCTTTATGATTTTCACCCATTTCCACTTTGATTAATGTTGCTCTGAAACTTTCTTTCATGGTTTCAGACACTCGTTTCAGTGGCTATATTACTGGTTTTACATTTTCCTTTATCAGGTGCGATATCAAATTCAAGGATTATGATTATTATTATTATTGACTGCTATGTGTTTCATAGCTTCTGAACCTGACAAATGAGCTCTCAGTGGGCAGAAAGTTGGGAGTTACACCCGGTTAGGAACTGGACCTCAAGACAGTCACACAGGGCGACCTGGATTCCCACCTCCCATCATCAGTCACATCACCAGAGGATGACCCCCTTTATACTTTGGGCTAATTGACTGATTGGTTGTTGACTACATGTTTGACTGTATGAGGAGCAGGTTGGCAAGTGCCAAGGCCTGGGGAGCAGGGAGTGTGGGGGTGGGGGGGATTCCCAGAGTGTGCTGTGTGCATTGCAGTTGCTGGAATTTAGCTTTACCGTTGTAAACACTGGGTGTGTTTCTAATCCCCTTTCAAAGATAACCTTCCCTAAAGTGTTGTGTAGTCATGTTCAGGATGGACTCCGTTCATAAGTCAAGTTTGCAGGGTGGAGTTGGACAGCACCTCTGTCTGGTTATCTTGGAGGAGCAACACTGACGTTGAAAGTAAAAGCCGTCTTCAATCTGGAATTGCTTAGGATTAAAAGCAGTCTTAACATCAAGCTCACAGTCTGACTGAGGATTCAGTTTGTCCAGTTTCTCTGGATTTCTTTACCGGTCCTGTTAACCTACATTCTAGCTGCAGCTTGGAATCATACAATTATGCAGCACAAAAGGACACCATTTGGCCCATCGTGTCTCTTCCGGCACTTAGACCAATTAAAATCAATCCCACTTCCCTGCGCTCTCTCATATCCGTGCAAACTTGTCCTGCCCAAATAATCTTCTACTCTCTTAAAAGGTGTTATTGAATAGGCTTCCACCACCCTTTCATGCAACATATTCCAGACACAAACTATGAACAGACAGACTCGCTAGGTAAAAAAAATTCTCCTGAACACCCCTCTGTTTCTTTTAACAACTATTTTAAATTGGTGTCCGAGGTTTACCAACCAACCCGCCAGTGGAAATAGTTTCTCCTTGTTGAAGCACTTTGAGACATCTTGAAGATGTGATTAGGTGCTACATCAACTGCAAGGATTACTATTGTTGTTGTTGAGAGTTAAGTGTTTCAGTGCTTCCAAACCTGGCCAATGAGCTCTCAGTTGCTACTTATGCCACGCTCGGGAACCGGACCATAAAGACCACCACCGGGCCTGGATTCCCACCTCTCATCATCAGTCACATCACTCAAGGTTGACCCCCTTATTCTCTCCCCCCCTCTTTCCCTCGCACCCAAGGGGAACAGCAGCAGACTTGATGGGAGACTATGCCAGGACCTCGAAAATTCATACGACTGTGTGAGACACTGCTGGGCACAATCAGCTGCTGCATTTCATCCACAAAACACACAGTCAGATAACTGTCCCTAAGGTGTTCTGTATTTGTGCTCAGGATGGACTCTGTTGATAAGTCACGCTTACTGGGCGGAGCTGGACAACACCTCTGTCTGGTTATCTTGGAAGAGCAACACTGACGTTGAAAGTAAAAGCAATTTTTGAATCAGGAATTGCTGATGGTGAAAAGACATCTGAACATCAAGGTGACAGTCTGACCAAGAAGTTAGTTGATCCAGTTTGTCTGGATTTCTTTACCAATCCTAGGTTGTAGCCACAGCTTAGAATCATACAATCATACAGCACAGAGGGAGGTCATTCGGCCCATTGTTTGAAGTGGCTCTTTGAAAAGAGCTTTTCCAAATCAATCCCACTGTCCTGCTCTCTCCCCGTAGCCCTGCAAACTTGTCCTCCCCAAATCATTAACTACTTCTATCTTAAAAGTTGTTACCGAATTGGCTTCCACCAACCTTTCAGGCAATGCATTACAGATCCCAACAACCCACTGTGTGACAGGAGGATGTGACTATAAACGTGATGGGATAGGGAGCCTTGAGGTTGGCTGTACATATTTAAAGAGGAGCTAAGCAGAGCGCCAGAGTGAGGGAGAATGTTGCAGAAGTTAGTGGAATAGTGTTTGTTGACTCCACAATTGATCGTGGCATGGAAAAGGAGATGGATCAAATATGAGATGGTGGGGATCAAAGGCTGTGTGTGACATTTAACCCAGGCCCGTTTCTCTGTTCAGGCGGAGTTTGGAGATTCCAGGATGCTATTCAGAATCAGCACTGAGATACTCTCGGTGTCGTGGCCGATCCTTCTAATAACTTCCCTGTTTTTTTGTGGATGATTGCTGGAGTGTGACCGACTTCGTTTGCATGATAACATGAGCTGAGTGGGAGGATCCTTGTTCCCAGTGACACATCTTCCCCGCCAAATGCTGCTATCAAGCTCAGCAGTTGGTCTGGCATTTACCGTCTCTAATTCTGTCGGGGAAGCAAGCATAACAGGCCTGGTCTCTGTATAACAGGCCTGGTCATTCTATAACCGGCCTGGTCTATCTATAACCGGCCTGGTCTCTGTATAATAGACCAATCTCTGTATACCAGGCCTTCTCTCTGTACAACAGGCCTGGTCTTTGTATAACAGGACTGGTCTCTGTATAACAGGTCTGGTCTCTGTCTAACAAGCCCGGTCACTGTATAACATCCCTGGTCTCTGTATAACAGATTTGGTCTCTGTCTAACATGCCCGGTCTCTGTATAATATCCCTGGTCCCTGTATAACAGGCCTGGTCTCTGTAAAATAGTCTAGTCTCTGCATAACTGCCCTGGACCCTGAATAACAGATCTGGTCGCTGTAAAACAGGTCTGGTCGCTGTATAACAGCCTTGGTCTCTGTCTAACAGTTCTGATCTCTGTCTTACAAGTCTGGTCTCTGTGTAACAGACCCAGTCTCTGTGTAGCATCCCTGGTCTCCGTATAATAATAATAATAATAATAATCCTTGCATTTGATATAGCGCTTTTCACGTCGGAAGGACGTCCCAAAACGCTTCACAGAACACACTGTAAAGTGAATTGACTGTAAATTTGTGGGCAAACGCGGCAGCCAATTGCGCACAGCAATGTCCCACAAACAGTCTTAGATTGAAAATGCCAATTTTTATTATTGTTTTTGGTTTTGGAGGGATTATTATTAGGCGTGTGGAGTAAGGAAACTTGCCCAAGGATTCGCCCTGCCTGGAATTGAACTCAGGTCTCTCGCTTGCAAAACGAGTGCTCTAACCACTGAGCTACAGGACTCCATGAATAACAGGTCTGGTCTGTGTATAAGAGGCCTGATCTCTATAGCAGCCTGATTTCTGTTTAACAGGACTGATCGCTGTGTAACAGCTCTAATCTCTTTCTAACATCCCTGGTCTCTGTATATCAGGTCCAGTCTCTGCATAACAGCCCTGGTCTCAGTATAACAGCCCTGGGCTCTGTATAACAGTCCTGATCTCTGTCTTACAAGTTGTGTCTCTGTATAACAGGTCTGGACTCTGTGTAGCAGGTCTGGTCTCTGTCTAACATGCCCGGTCTCTGTGTAACATCCCTTGTCTCTGCATAACAGGTCTGGTCTCTGCTTAACAGGTCTGATCTCTGTACAAAAGCCCTCATATCTGTATAACAGGCCTTGTCTCTGTATAACACGTCTTGTCTCTGTATAATAGGTCTGGTCTCTGCATAACAGCCCCAGTCTCTGTATAACAGCCCTGGTCGCTGTATAACAGTTTTGATCTCTGTCTTACAAGTCTTGTCACTGTGTAACAGGCCCAGTCTCTGGTCTCTGTATAACAGGCATAATCTCTGTATAACAGCGTGGTCTCTGTATAATAGGTCTGGTCTCTGTATGACCGACCTGGTCTCTGTAAAACAGCCCTGGTCTCTGTATAACAGTCCTGATTTCCATCTTACAAGTCTGGTCTCTGTATAACAGGTCTGGTCTCTGTCTAACAGGCCCGGTCTCTAAGTAACATCCTTGGTCTCTGTATAAAAGGTCTGGTTTCTGTAAAACAGGTCTGGTCTCTGCATAACAGGTCTTGTTTCTGTATAATAGGCCGGGTCTCTGTGTAATAGCCCTGATCACTGTAAAACATCCCTGGTCTCTGTATAACAGCCCTGGTCTCTGTATAACAGCCCTGGTCTCTTTATAGCAGGACTGGTCTCTATATAACAGCGCTAGTCTCTGTATAACAGCACTGGTCTCTGTATATCTCATGTTGAGTTCTACAGCTCAGTGGTCAGAGCACTCACTTTGCAAGCAAGACCTGATTCCCAGCAGTTTGAAACCATGGGCAAGTTTCCTTACTCCACACACCTGATAATAATCGCTCAAAAAAAACAATAATAAATTGGTCATTTCAATCCAAGACTGTTTGTGGGACATTGCTGTGTGCGAATGGCTGCCACATTTTGGCCACAAATATACCTTGAAAATTCACATGACTGTGTGTGGGATGCTGTTGGGCAAAATCAGCTGCCGCGTTTCGTACACAAAACCCAGACTCTAAACTTTACAGTAAATCCGTTGAAGCCCTTTGAGACGATTCGAAGACATGATAAGACCCTGTATACTGTCTCTCTAACTGTCCATATTGGGGGGGTGAGGTCTTCTCTCTCTCTAACTGACCCTGTGGAGAGGGGGTCCTCTCTTACTCTAACAGTCCATAGGTGGTGGGGGGTGGGGCGGGGGGTGGGCTCTTCTCTTTCTCTTCAGCTGTTCCTGTTGGGGTGTGGGGGCGTGGGGAATTGTCTCTCACGGTTTCATGTATCTCTGGGACTCTCATCGTGTGGGGATCCTGTCACCATTGCCACCCCCTCCCCATGAAGCTCTTCAACACGTGTTCTTGACCTGTAAGTCCTTTAGATCAGTGGTTAGAACCTGTCCTCACAAGCCAGAAGGCCTGGGTTCAATTCCTCAGATGGTCAGGGCACAACCTGACAAGGATGATTCCTTGCTTTCCACACATTCACACACAAGTACCTGCAGCAAGTAGGAACCCACTTGTTAGACGATTGGCGGATCAGTTTTCGGGGGTAATTATCTTTTCAATAATAATAACAATTTAGTCACTCAATACATGACTATTTGTGGGACGTCGGTCAGTCAGCATTGCTCCAGCGGAGGCTACTACCTAGGAGTGCGCTATTCACTTCCGTGTTTCACCCCTAAAATACACAGTCACTATACTTTATTCCTCTCTGAAGTGCTTTGAGATGTCTTAATGTCATGGTAAGGTACTGTATCAAATGCAAGTATTATTGTATTGAGCCCCCACCCTCTGCTAACAACCAGCCCTTTCTCAGAGGCCGCCCTTTATACTTTGGGCCAATTCACTGAATGATTGTTGACTACATGTTTGACTGTATGAGGAACAGGTTGGCAAGTGCCAAGGCCTGGGGAGCAGGGAGTGTGGGGGTGGAGGGGATTCCCAGAGTGTGCTGTGTGCATTGCAGTTGCTGGAATTTAGCTTTGCCTTTGCAAACACTGGGTGTGTCTCTCATCCCCTTTCAAAGATAACTTTCCCTAAAGTGTTGTGCAGTTGTGCTCAGGATGAACTCTGTTGATAAGTCAAGTTTACAGGGTGGAGTTGGACAGCACCTCTGTCTGGTTATCTTGGAGGAGCAACACTGACGTTGAAAGCAGTATTGAATCAGGAATTGCTGAGGAGTCTCAACATCAAGCTCACAGTCTGTCCGAGGAATTCATTTATCCAGTTTCGCTGGATTTATTTGCCGGTTCTGTTAACCTACATTCTAGCTTGGAATCATACAATTATGCAGCACAGAAGGAGACCATTTGACCCATTGTGTCTGCTCCGGCACTGAGAAAAGAGCTATGAAAATCAATCCCAGCTGTCCTTCCTCCCCCACATGCTGTCCCCGACCAGGACCGCCTTTCTCCACCTCCGCCACATTGCGCGCCTCTGACCGTCCCTGATCCCGACTGCAGCCGAAACCGTCTGGCACGTGTTTGTCACCTCCCGCCCGGATTCAGACTCTGCTGCCCGCAGACTGACCCCAACCAAACTCTGTCCCCACCGCTCACAGGCTCTGGCCCGGGCCCCACGGGCTCCTCATCACCAAATCGACCAACCTCAAGATCCTCTCGCTCTCATGTTCAAACCCCTTCACTCCCTGGTACCTCCCTCCCTCTCCGACCTCCTTCAATCCATCACCCGGTCAGCGCCTACTGTCGAGTGGCACCGGCCTCCTTCGCGTCCCTTGCACTCTCCGCTCCACCATCGGAGGTCGCGCTTTCAGTCACTATGCCAGAAATCTCTGGAACTCTCTCGTTCAATCCCTCCGCGTTGCCCCCGCACTCCCCTTTTTCAAATTCTACCTGAAAATTTCCTTTTCGACTGTGCTTACAGCCAACTCCGCCAATCCCCCCCCCCCGGCTTGGAGTCAGGCTCCATCACTGTTAAGCTCTGAGACGCTGCCCTACATGGAGGGCGCTATATAAGTGCAAGTTGTTGTTGTTTGTGGTTGAGGGAAGCTGAGCTGTGTAGTATGTCTGTGTATGTGAGTGGGTATGTGTGTGTGATTGTATGTGTGTCTGTACATGTGTGAGTTTATCTATGTGTGTCTGTGTGTTTGTAAATGTGTGTACATATTCTCAATGATACCTCCATATCGACTGATATTAACAGTCTGCCTGCTGCCTGTCTGTGTGTGCACACGTGTGTGTGTGTGTGTGTGTCATGGATTGAATAACCAAATTATTATTTAATTTGAAGGTATTATTAACCCTGGAATGTGATCTAACACCTGGGTTCCTACTTGCTCCCAGGTAAACAGAGGAGTGGTGTGAAATAAGGAAACTTGCCCAACTTGTCACCCTGTTCAGGGATAAAACCAGGGTCCTCCTGTGAGGTGAGTGCAGTAACCAATAAGCTGCAGAACCCCACAACAGGAGCTCAGTGGGAAGAGTCCCTGTCCCAGGGTCTGGTCTGTTCCTCCCAGTCCTGCTGAGCCAGGTTGGGCCGCTCTGTGGCAGACAGTGACTGTGGGCTCAGCCTGGCTCAGGAACCGGGGGGACAGAGAGAGAGAGAAAGATACAGAGAGAGACACAGAGAGAAACAGAGAATGGCAGAGAGAGAGACACACAGAGAAACAGACAGAGACAGCAACAGAGACCTTGAGAGACAGAGACTAAGAGAGAGACAGAGGTACCAAACAACAGTTAGAAAGATACAGAAATAAAGGAATATAGTGACAGAGAGAGACATCCATATAGCTTGATATTAACAGTGACACCTCTTTATAGTGCGGTATTAACAGTGTCATATCCATATAGTCTGATATTAAAAGTGACAACTCCATATAGACTGTTCCGCCCTGTGACACCGCAGTCTCCTGTATCTGCTCCTCATTCTGTGTCGTGTCTCACATCTCATCACATCCAATCCTGACATCACAGCCTCACACGTCACACAGAAAGATTGTAAATCCGTTCATTTTATTGTGATACCAACACAACACAAAACACAAAATAGCATTTGTATATCGCGCCTTTCACATCGGGAGGACATCCCAGGGCTTACAACAAGATTTCATTGACAGAGCACCTTTCACGCCGGGAGGATGTCCCAAGGCGCTGGACAGTTGAGTCGGGACCCGAGCAGGGGGGAAATGGTCAGGATGAGGGGAGTGAAGGGAGGGAGTGAGGAGGGGGTAGAGATTCGAGAGGGGAGCTGAAGGCACGGTCGAAGAGAAAGGTCTTGAGACCGGCCTTGATGGAGGAAAGGGAGGAAGAAAGGCGAAGGCACTGGGGGATGGAGTTCCAGAGCCTGGGGGCTGACAGGCTGAAGGCTCGGCCACCGATGGTAGGGCGGTTGGGGCGGGGGACATGGAGCAGACCGGAGCCAGAGAAACGGAGGGTACGGACAGGTAAGTAGGTGGATACTAGGTCAGAGAGGTAGGAGGGAGCGAGGCTGTGAATGGCCTTATAGGTCAGGATGGGGGATGGGGAGCCAGTGGAGGCAAGCGAGGTTGGGTGTGATGTGGTCACGAAGCCTGGTGAGGGACAGTACACGAACTGCAGAGTTCTGAATGACCTGCAGTGTGGAGGGAGGGCCGGGAAGGCCGGCGAGGAGAGTTCCCATAGTCCAGCCTTGAGGTGATAAAGGCGTGGACCAGTGCTTAAAGGGTTCAATCACAATAACAGGTTACAGAAACTTGGTTGCTATTCCCGTCAGTTTAGAAGGACGAGGGGTGATCTGATTAAGGATTTTAAAACAATAAAGACATTTCATAGCGTAGATACAGAGAAATTAGAATCCAGAACAAGGGGGCCATCGTCTTAACATTAGAGCCGGGACATTTAGGAGTGAAATTAGGGGCAGTTTTTCACTCAAAGGCCGGTGGGTACCTGGAACTCTCTCCCACAAAAGGCTGTGGATTATGGTTGGATCCATTCACATTGTCCAGACGGAGGTGGGGAGATGTTTGTCAGGTCGGGGCGTTAAGGGATACGGGTCAAAGGCCGGTAACTGGCTTTGAGGTACAGATTAGCCGTGATCTTACAGAATGGCCGAACTGGCTCGAGGGGCTGAATGTTTCTATGTTCCTGCGTCACCTCCACTCTCTGCCCAGTAACCCCTGTACCCTCTCTCTGATTGGCCTCCCTCACCCCTGTCAGGGGTTCAGTGTCAGTTCAGTGCGACACCGTGTGCTGAAATAAGGGAAGAGGTTCCCAGTGAACGTGTGGGTGAAAGTGAAGAGATGAGACATGTGGTCGGCGTCGTACAGCGACACCTGTCCTCCCGCATAGTCCAGGTACACGCCCAGCACCCGGGGGCTCACACTCAGGGGGAGGGGTGTAGGAGGTGAGGTAAGAGCTTCATATCGCCCATTCATCAGCTCCACAGCCCAGACTCCAGCCTCAGGTCCATCTATGAAATGCCACTTCATGCGCATACACTCTCGAGCCACCCCCACTATCCAGTCTGTGCTGTTCCCCACCCCCACCTCCCAATAATGTCTCCCTGATGTGAACCCCTCAGACCCCAGGACACTGGGCATGTGAATGAACCAATCCAGGCTGAGAGGAACATGCCGTCTGGCATCGAGTCTCACTCGGGTCCGGTCCTCAGACAGGATGAGCCGGGGATGGGCTGTGTTCGGATCCAGAGTCAGAGAGGCTGCAGCTGAAACAGAGAACGTTGACATGTTGGAGATCGTGTGGTGAACGGTTGATATTATATTTCAATGGTTCATTCAGTGAGGTTTGGATTCCTGCTCTGTGTGTCTCAGGTTACAGCTCCCAATGATCTTATTCAGCATTCCCGACCGAGGGGATGAGAAGTGAGAACAAGATATTTACTCCACATCAATACCCAGAGTCAGACTCCAATCACAGGAACACAGTAAGAGCCAGTGTTACCTGCAATGATGCCCTTTAACAGGAGTTTCCATTCTCTGCTCTGCAGAGGCCCAATGAGGTCCCTCTCAGCCACATCAACAGACACTTTTGTGGGTTTCTTGATGTCAACACCAGACCTGGGCACAGATAGAGATTTGTTTCATTAAATTCAGACACAATATCGATGTCTCAGATTTTCACCATCACCTCCATTGTGGAGTCCTGTTCCTTAGTGTTTAGAGCGCTCTCCTCACAAGCCAGAGGACTCTCGCTCGATTCCCAGGTAGGACATAACATTAGATATGTTTCCTTACTTCACACCTCAGTACTTTCCTACTTATACCAGATTAGGGTCCCAGGTGGTTATCGATTGGGGGAGTAATTTTACGGGGGAAATACTCCTTTGAAAAAAATGTTGGTCGAATGGAGACCAAGTTTATGCAACCTGCCGTATTTTGCCCACAATCAATTCCCTTCACAGTGTATTCTAACAGTGCTTCGAGTCATCTCAAAGGTTTGATAAAGCTCTCTATCAAATGCTAGGATTATTATTATGATCACAATTTCCTGTAGTATTTGAAGATAGACCGTATAGGTATAATGTTCTGGGCTCACACACGTATGTTTCTCTATCACCTCCTGTTACACAATGGGATCAGGGAATAATAATAATAATCCTTGCATTTTATATAGCTCTTTTCACGTTGGGATGAAGTCCCAAAGCTCTTCCCAGAACACACTGTAAAGTTAATTGACTGCATATTTGTGGGTGAACTCGGCAGCCAATTGCGCACAGCAATGTCCCACAAACAGCTGTAGATTGAAAATGACCAATTTATTATAGTTTTTGGTTTTGGAGGGATTATTATTAGACGTGTGGAGTAAGGAAACTTGCCCAAGGTTTCGCCCTCTGCCTGGAATTGAACTCAGGTCTCTCGCTTGCAAAGCGAGTGCTCTAACCACTGAGCTACAGGACTGCACGAGGAATGTCACAAACTGGATTGACATAAGGAAAGATTACAGACCTGTCAATGATGGATTTGATATCCTGAGGAGGAAATAAAAACAAGGAGCGTTAGAGTCGATCTTGCACACAGCCATCGAGATGATTTTGAACATTGTGCTGCGATTCATGTTAAATTGAGATAAACTCATAACGCATTTCTCCGAGACAACAGGTCTCAGTGACGAGGTATGAGGAGTAGCTGGTTATGTAGCAATACATAAATAAATGTGGCCGAGATAGCGAGAACATGAAGACTGAAGTGGTGGTGACAATTTAAGCCAGTGTCGTATTCTCAGTAATCTACTGTTTTAGTTAATCAAAACTAAAATTCTGATTGGAGTCACAGCAGATTGTAGTACTCGGTCACATACAATCCTTCCCCTTCACCTGTAACTCTTTGAAAATTCAGCTTTAACGCCATCACCTGTCTGTCTATCACAACAGACACACACCAGCATTAACACACTCGCTGTCTGTCTGTCACACCAGACACACACCAACATGAACCACTGTCTGTCTATCACAACAGACACACACCAGCATTAACACACTCACTGTCTGTCTATCACACCAGACACACATTCTATGTACCTTCAGGAATTCGGTGTTCTGGAGAGTCAGTCTTGTCTGGATTTCTGCTATTCTCTGGTTAATAGAAGTAATTTGCTTGGAGATGTGGCTCTTATTGTTTTCTATTTGTCCTAAGATGGTCTCCTTCTGCTGTCTGAGTTTGGTGATCAGGTCTCGCTGCTCCTCAGTCAGCAGCTGGTGACGTTTGGCAAATTCAGCGTCGATGTTCTTCTTCAAACGCTTGGCTTGTCTCTGTCACAATAAAAACAATGTTAACATTATCCGACACAAGAACAGGGGCTCAGCCTGTCAGTCACGGTTACATTGCCCATGAACCTGGTGATATCCTCCTGAGGGGGTGGGTAGCAAGGTCTCCTGAACTGAACTGGCTCCAAGTTGACCTGCCTGGAAATGGAATGGCGGCATCGAGAGAGGCCTCTGTGACGGTCTCTTGTCCAGTTCCTGAGCCAGGCCGGTCCACAGTATCCCAGGGCACTGCTGATAACAGCACAGCACATCGACAGGACCTGGATAGGCAGACGAGTCACTGTGGGCAGTGAGTAAACCCACTCATCTCCTGTTAACCCTGCGATATCAAGCCCTAACCTGAAGCGTGGTTCTGGCTGGAAACAGCGGGAAAGCTTGTCACACAGCAATATCAATGGGATATGCAAACCCCTCACCTTCACTTCCAGTTGAGTAGCTCCTTCTTCTCTCTGACACTGAGACATTTCATCCAACTGTTTCTGAAGAGTGTCCAGGGCTTTCTGCAGCTTTTGCTGAACCAAAGTGAATGTAAGTAAACAGGGACATTATTGACAATAATGACAGAGTCATTATTACTGGTTTAGGATATTCCACTTGTGTGACAGAGCTGTAATATTCCATTCCACTCGATCAACACAGTCAGATGGTGAGGCCGCTCAGAAATTCTGGATTTGCCTAACGTGCCGTCAGCTAACCAGCCAACACCAGGGCTTGAACACACAACCTTCTGACCCAGAGGCCGGCGAGATTGCTGCTCAGTGACCGGCTGTACACAATATCATCACAGAGTGTAACAGCACATTGACAAAGCTTCATTTGCTGGACTAAACTTTAATTTGGTCATGAAACCCATCTTACATATTAAACACCTGGTTCAGTAATCAGATTGTGGCCTCTGAGTCAGGAAGTTGTGCAACATTGGTATGTGCAAATAGGCAGCTGTGCTCACAGTAGGTCACTTTAGGGTTCCATAAACCTAGTCTATATTCCCTTCAGTTTAGAAGGTTGAGGGCTGATCTGATTGAGGTGTTTAAAATAATAAGGGATTTCAATACAGAAGCTACAGAGACAGTATTTATAATAATAATCCTTGCATTTGATATAGCGCTTTTCACATCGGGAGGATGTCCAAAAGCACTTCACAGAACACACTGTAAAGTGAATTGACTGTATATTTGTGGGCGAACGCGGCAGCCAATTGCGCATAGCAATGTCCCACAAACAGTCGTAGATTGAAAATTACCAATTTATTATTGTTTTTGGTTTTGGAGGGATTATTATTAGGCTCTGTGTGGAGTAAGGAAACTTGCCCAAGGTTTGGCCCTCTGCCTGGAATTGAACTCAGGTCTCTCGCTTGCAAAGCAAGTGCTCTAACCACTGAGCTTCAGGACTCCACAAATCTCCACAAATCTACAGGACTATTTCTTCTCGTGACAGAACCGAGAACAAGGGAAATAATATTATACTTAGAAATAGACCTTCATCAGCTGTGGAGTCCTGTAGCTCAGTGGTTAGAGCACTTGCTTTGCAAGCGAGAGACCTGAGTTCAATTCCTGGCAGGGCAAAACCTTGGGCAAGTTTCCTTACTCCACACAGAGCCTAATAATAATCCCTCCAAAAACCCCCAAAAAATAATAAATTGGTCATTTTCAATCTACGACTGTTTGTGGGATATTGCTGTGCGCAATTGGCTGCCGCGTTCGCCCACAAATGTACAGTCAATTCACTTTACAGTGTTCTGTGCAGCGCTTTGGGACGTCCTCCCGACATGAAAAGCGCTATATCAAATGCAAGGATTATTATTATTATTATTATATTCATCAGTGAAATCAGGAAGCATATTTTTCCACAGTGAACTAAGACTCAGGTGGATAGATTTTTGTTATGTCAGGGTATCAAGGGATATGGGGCAAAGGTGGGGTTTACAGTTGAAGTACAGATCAGCCATGATCTAATGCATTGGCAAACAGGCTTCAAGGCCTGAATGGTCTCCTCCTGTGCCTGTGTCCTATGTTTAGTGTATTCTGAAGCACCGCCGACGCTACATGAAATTTCTGGTTTATCAATTCCATACCTTGTGGAGCTCAGCTGCTTCCTTAATGGGAATGACTGTGTGATCCTTGTGATCATGGGACATCGCACAGACCACACAGATCGCTCTTTGATCCATTTCACAAAACAGTTTCAGCTTCTCCTCATGCTCTTCACACTGGATTCCCACCTTTTCCAGCCTCGGATTCAGGCTCAGTCTCTGAACACTCTCTACAATGTTAGACAGAGTTCTGTTGGACCGAACACTCCTCTGGGGAATCTGCTGCCTGCACTGCGGACAGGACACACTTTCTTGCCCTGTGCCCCAACACTGTAAAATACAGTCTCTACAGAAGTTATGGCCACAGTCTATAGTCACAGGATCCGTGTAAAACTCCAGACAGATTGAACAAGTGGCTTCATTTCTCAGGTTCTCCAGTTCCTGTACAGACGCCATTTCACCATCAGCTCTTCGCTCTATTTGGGACTTTCACCTTTACCCAAACCAGGAAGAGGCTGTGTGGGTGGGGATCACAGACCAACTGCTGTTTAAAGGGACAGACACCTGAAGACAAAAGGAACACAGATGTTTAGCACATTTGGCCATTCGTAAGGTCTGATCTCAGAATGTTTATTAAAAATAATGATAATCTTTGCATTTGATATAGCACTTCATCATATCTTCGAGAAGTCTAAAAGCGCTGCTACTGTAAAGTTAATTTTAATGACGACAACAGTGTAATAATCAATAATAACCCTTGCTTACTATTTTGTGCCTGATCACATCTTCGAGACGTCTCAAAGCGCTATACAGAATATCAACTGAATTCACTGTATATTTTGTCGGCGAAACGTGGAAGACAATTGCACACAGCAGTTTCCCACAGGCAATCGTGGATTGATTGACCAAATTTTATTTATTTATTAAAAATACTGAAGGATTTTTGAAGGATTATTAGTCTCAGAAAAATGATCTGCCAATTGACTGACAATCAGGTTTCAACTTACTGCTCAGTAAACAGAGTCATGGGGTAAGGAAACTTGCCCAAAGTTTCGACCTCCTGGGAATCGAACCCAACTCCTCTGACAAGTGCTGCAAACATTACCCTGAAGGACCTCACAATAATACAATTCAACTTCATTTTATCAATCAATAGCCAATGAATAAAAGTATACAAAGCATTTAGTGAACATCTAAAGCAAATAAAGTCGTGACTACGAACAGAGAGATTCAGAAGCGATCAGTTTCTCTTCTCTGATTGTTCCACAGTCTAAGTCGCTGACTTTTGTTTCTTCAACTTCATTTCATTTTATAAATCAAACTGACAAACTCCATTTCTCTATAGGTTAGTCACTATTTTATCTGCTTAATATTGTTTAAAAACTATGTGTACTTCAATATAAGAACATGTCGTAATTAATCAATATTTATATATTGTTAAACACAACAGAAGCTGTAATCGAGTCGGAAACCATGACCTTTCCCCGGGATAGTGTCCTCAGTGTCCGATCGTCTCTCCCTCTTTCTCAAACAGGATCTGCTGCTCTCGGCCTCTCCTCCACTCGTCGGTGGTGTTTGGAGGTCAAACCCTCACCGGTCGCTCCACACTCCATGTCGCCGCTTCTGTTCCCTCAGACGCTCTCTCCTGCCTTGTGTGGGGTGAGCACATCCCAACCTGATTGGTTACTGTGGGTAAAGCCCCGGCCAATCACACGGCACATGTTCCCTGGTGCTCTCGCTGATTGGCTGACAGTATCGGGTGTGTTTACCTGCAATGGTCAAACCCCAACAGCTCTCAATGTGATTGGTGCAAACTCTCAGCTTTGGCTCCAGTTCCTTCCTGTTCCCCAATCAGAAGCCACTGCACATTTCCGGTGAACAACCGGAGGCCTCGAGGGCAGCAGCGGCTCAGGATCTCTGCAGCGTTAGTGTTTTATTGTCATTCTTTCCTGACATTGGGCTGTGAGTTCAGTCCAAACTGAGGGGGGGCCCGAGCTCTGTGATAGAGGGCAGAGTGGGAGCCGCTGAGCCGAGCGAACCCCCACAGCGAAGGAGACGGGAATAAAAGAGCAGCGCCTTAAACCAATCGGAAGCTTGAGGTTGGTAGGACGGACCAATGGGGAGCGAGTGAGTGGGGAGACAGTTAGGGTTGGAGAGCGAGCGGGTGGGGAGAGAGTGAGCGCGTGGGTGGGGAAAGAGTGAGGGTTGGGGAGAGAGTGAGCGAGCGGGTGGGGAGAGAGTGAGCGGTGGGGAAAGATGAGGTGGGGAGACGACGGTGGGAAGATGAGGTGGGAGAGAGTGAGCGAGCGGTGGGGAGAGATGAGGGTGGGGAGAGAGTGAGCGAGCGGTGGGGAGAGAGTGAGCGAGCGGGGGAGAGAGTGAGGTGGAGGAAGAGTGAGCGATGGGGAGAGAGTGAGCGGGTGGAGAGTGAGCGGAGAGAGTGAGCGGTGGGGAGAGAGTGAGCGAGCGGTGGGAGAGAGTGAGCGGTGGAGAGAGGATGGGAGTGAAGGGGAGATGAGCGGTGGGGAGAGATGAGCGAGAGCGAGCGGTTGGGGAGAGAGTGAGCGGGTGGGGAGAGTGAGCGAGTTCGCGGGAGGAGGAGAGACGGTTAATTTTGTGACCAATTGACAACATCCTCGACCGATGAGAAACTCGGATGGAGGGGTCGGGTATTGTAACGGGACTGCGAGCGCGGACTGGAGAGGCAGAGACGACCGACTGACAGGTGCCGGGCACAGCGACTTGGCCGCAAAGCAGTCACTACACCTCACGGCGTATCCCGCGAAGCCCTTTCGAGACGTCTCGATGACGCGATGAGCCGCGGTGTCAAAGGCCGGGATTATGATGGCTGTGGTTGTGATGATGGCCTGTGCTGGTCAGCGTGAGCGAAGGTAAAGCCACCGCGGTCTGACCCGGGGCTGAGCTCCGCTTCTGAGCACATGTCCCATTTTCCCGGAAGACGGTCGTCTCTCTGGGATTCCAGTCATCGGGTCCTCGAGCGCAGACGCTGTTGTTGAAC
>NW_024705644.1:0-29675 GCF_018977255.1 Callorhinchus milii | reverse complement strand
ACACACCACACACACCACACACACCACACACCACACACACCACACACACACCACACGGTTCCCCGGAAAGACGGTGCCACTGGGACCGCAGCCGGGGAAGGAAACTGAGCAGCAGATGCCAGGACTGGACTGGACAATGACTGCTGCCAACAGACTAACTCTGTTCAGAGATAGGATCAATCCAATGTATTATGTAATACTTATCATTGTTGTTTTTATTATTAACGTCATGACATGAACTTATGAGGAAACAATGTAACTTTGCATTGCTTGTGAGTGCTGCCTGGGTTTGTTAAATGTGCCTTGGCTCGTGTGCAGTGTCCCGGCTGTGTGTGCGGCGGTACAATGACAACTATGTCATGAGAGAAGTTTCAGGCAATGGCCTTTCTTCAGAACGTGTACAGGCAGTGGTGGGAAAAGATAATCAGGCGATTCGTCTGACACATCCGCCCCCTAACTGCCCCACTGCCCCTCTGCCAAGCTGCTCCGCTGTCCTGCTGCCCCAATGCCCTCTGCCCCACTGCCCCACTGCCTCAATGCCCTTATGCTCCGCTGCTCCACTGCGCTGGTGCTACTCTGCCCTAATGCCCCGCTGTTCCATTGCCCCACTTTCCCACTGCCATCACATCCATCACGAAGCAGCGAGACGTCCACACCACCTCATTAAATATTACCCTGATGTACACGCAGAGAGAGAGAGAGAGACCCTCGTTAAACATTAAATACTGGAGGGGGCTGCTGTGATGCAATGGCTCGTAAAATTCACTGGCAATAGAGAGATTGCTGGTTCCACCTTCTGGCACAGCAGTTGAAACAAATGGTCGAGTATCTTAAGTTTCCCTGCCTCTGTCCGCCAAACAGTACAACTGGGTACACCAAAATCGAGTGGCAAGTTGGGTGGGTAGGTGCTGGATGAATGAGTGCATCGGTGTGTGGGTAATCGGTGTGTGGGTAATTGGATGAGTTGGTACCTGGGTAAGTGGATGGTAGGTGGTTGAATGGGTGGATGGGTAATTGAATGAGTGGGTCGGTGTGTGAATGAGTGGGTGGGTGGTAGGTGGATGGATGAGTGGGTAATTCAGTGTGTAGATTGGTGGATGTGTGAATGTGTTAATGAGTAAGTTGGTGGTTGGTGAATGATTAGGTGGGTGGATGAGTGAGTGGGCGGGTCAGTGAGTTAGTTTGAATGAATGAGTGGTTGAATGAGTAATTCAATGAATGGGGAGGTGGATTTTTTAATGAGTGATTGGGTGAGTTCTGGAGTCTGTGTGTGAGTGTATAATTGAGTGGTTGGATGGGTGAATGGGTAAATTAGTGGATATTTGAGTGAGTGGTTGGATGGGTGAGTGGGTTAATGAGTGGGTGAATGAGTGGTGGGTGAGTGGGGAGGTGATTGGGTGGGTGAGTGGGTTCGTGGGTGGGTGGGTGAGCGGATGGGTGGGTTAGTAAATGGGCGAGTGGGTGCGTGGGTGGGTCAGCGGGTGGGTGAGTTAGTAGGTGGGTGGGTAAGATAGTAGGTGGGTGAGTGGATGGGTGAGTGGGTGGGTGAGCGAGTGAATGAGTCGGTGAATCATTGAATGAGTGGGTGAGTAGGTGACCGAGTGAGTACTTGAGTGGGTGAGTGGGTGGGTGAGTAGTTGAGTGGGTAATTGAATTAGTGGGTGAATACGTACGTGGGTAATTTGGTATTTGAATGATTGAGTGATTGGGTGAGTGGGTGGGTGAGGAGGTGCGTGAGTGGGTGAGTGAGAGTGGGTGGGTGGGTGAGTGGGTGGGTGGGTGAGTGGGTGGGTAAATTAGTGGTTGAATGAGTGGGTGGGTGAGTGGGTGGAGAGTGAGTGGGAGAGTGAGTGGGAGAGGGAGTGTGAGAGTGAGTGGGTGGGAGGGTGAGTGGGTGGGTGAGTGGGTGGGTGTGTGGTAGGTGGATAAATGAGTGGGTAATTCAGTGTGTAGATTGGTGGATGTGTGAATGTGTTAATGAGTAAGTGGGTGGTTAAGTTGGTAAATGATTAGGTGGGTTGATGAGTGAGTGGGCGGGTCAGTGAGTTAGTTTGAATGAATGAGTGGTTGAATGAGTAATTCAATGAATAAGGAGGTGGATACATGATTTCGTGCTTGGGTGGGTCAGTGGGTAATTGAGCGAGTTGGGAATGAGAACGTGGGTGAGTGGAATTTTTAATGAGTGATTGGGTGAATGGGTGAGTTCTGGAGTCTGTGTGTGAGTGTATAATTGAGTGGTTGGATGGGTGAATGGGTTAATTAGTGGATATTTGAGTGAGTGGTTGGATGGGTGAGTGGGTTAATGAGTGGGTGAATGAGTGGTGGGTGAGTGGGGAGGTGATTGGGTGGGTGAGTGGGTTCGTGGGTGGGTGGGTGAGCGGATGGGTGGGTTAGTAAATGGGCGAGTGGGTGCGTGGGTGGGTCAGCGGGTGAGTGAGTTAGTAGGTGGGTGGGTAAGATAGTAGGTGGGTGAGTGGATGGGTGAGTGGGTGGGTGAGTGGATGGGTGAGTGGGTGGGTGAGCGAGTGAAAGAGTCGGTGAATCATTGAATGAGTGGGTGAGTAGGTGACTGAGTGAGTACTTGAGTGGGTGAGTGAGTGGGTGGGTGAGTCGTTGAGTGAGTGGTTGAGTGGGTAATTTAGTGAGTGGGTGAATATGTCCGTGGGTAATTGCGTATTTGAATGATTGAGTGATTGGGTGGGTGGGTCTGAGGACCAGACACGGTTGTGACCACTCCGTCCCCTTCGAGCGCCTTGCTGGCCTTCATCGGGGCTCACTACCAACACGAGCTGCCCTAGATATGTAAATGAGAATCAAAATTTGAATTTGTGATCATACTGGAGGAATCTGATGAGCTATAAAGTAGGGGCGGGTTTGAACGTTACAGCAACAAAAAATCCGAAAAATACGATCGGAGTGCAAGGTATAGGAAAAGTAAACAAATCAGTAAAAAAGTTACTAAGCAATTTTTGTTATCTTATCAGGCAACATCCAATGAGGTATTAGCTTATATTTCAGAAGCCACTTGACCACAAATGATAACTCATGTCTGGGGGCAGCTATTGAAGGCAGCCTGAGATGAACATGATGTATGCTGAACTTCTTTCGCACCGTACATAGCCAACCGTGCTAATCCGAAGTGCCGGGGAAGGACAACAACAGTAATAGGTTAGGGACAGGGCTATAGGGTCAGGGCTATAGGATGTAGGGGCACTGCAGGTTCTCCACAAGGCACGTGATGCCCTCTAGTGGACGAACGCACAACTACAGCTGCTGCTGTTGCTGCTGCAACGCAAGGAACAAGACAAGCGGGCTGTACAGCCTCCACATCGCCACTTCTCCACGCACACAAAGCGAACCTTCTCAGAGTGCATCTCATCATCAACATTAACTCAGCGCAAACAGCACCCTGAAACAGGCTTCGTCTCTCAGTGTCTCATCAGCAGTCATGTGGAGGACGTCACCTGCTCATGAATATTAATGAGGGGGGCTGGTGGATGTGGAGTGACGTCACGAGCGTTAAGGACAGACATTCCTGGGTGATGAGAGTAGATCTATGGGCCTGCTTCAGCACAGGACCGTGTAGCGCAGTGGCAGGAGCCTGGCGCTGCTGCTGCTGCTGCCGCCACTGCGGTGCACGCCGGAGACGCGGCGCCCTCTCGTGGGCGAGTCTCTGGGACTGCAGATTATTGGGTGAAGCTGCGTTGGCAGCGACGCACGAACGCAATTCAAGACGACAAACTCAACACATTGGCCAATCACCCTGTGGCCTGAAAGAACCTCGACAGGCGGAAAAGTCGCGCCATTGGACTTGTGTCCAGCCCAGCGGCTCTCCTCGTCACCAGCGGGGGACGACCTCGCGAGAAGCCGCCTCGGCGCGTGGCCTCGTCCCGCGACCTCTGCCGCTGCCGCTGGTGGTGGTGGAGGGGAAGGTGGTGGTGGAGGGTGGTGGAGGTGGTGGTGGAGGTGGTGGTGGTGGGGGTGTGGTGGAGGTGGGGTGTGGTGGTGGTGGTGGAGGTGGTGGTGGGTGGTGGTGGTGGTGGTGGAGGTGGTGGGGTGGTGGTGGTGGTGGTGGAGGTGGTGGTGGTGGTGGTGGTGGAGGTGGTGGAGGTGGTGGTGGTGGAGGTGGTGGTGGTGGAGGTGGTGGTGGTGGTGGAGGTGGTGGTGGTGGTGGTGGTGGAGGTGGTGGGTGGTGGTGGTGGGAGGTGGTGGTGGTGGGGTGGTGGTGGTAGGTGGTGGTGGGGTGGTGGTGGTGGGGTGGTGGTGGTGGTGGAGGGTGGTGTGGGTGGTGGTGGTGGAGGTGGTGGTGGTGGTGGAGGTGGTGGTGGTGGAGGTGGTGGTGGTGGTGGGTGGTGGTGGTGTGTGGTGAGGTGGTGGTGGTGGAAGGTGGTGGTGGAGGTGGTGGTGGAGGTGGTGGTGGTGGTGGAGGTGGTGGTGGATGGTGGTGGGTGGTGGTGGTGGAGGTGGTGGAGGTGGTGGAGGTGGTGGTGGTGGAGGTGGTGGAGGTGGTGGTGGAGGTGGTGGTGGAGGTGGTGGTGGTGGTGTGTGGTGGTGGGGAGTGGTGGTGGAGGTGGTGGTGGAGGTGGTGGTGGAGGTGGTGGTGGATGGTGTGGTGGTGTGGTGGAGGTGGTGGTGTGGTGGGTGTGGTGAGGTGGTGTGGTTGGTGGTGGAGGTGGTGGGGGTGGTGGTGGTGAGGTGGTGGTGGTGGTGGGTGGTGGTGTGGTGGAGGTGGTGGTTGGTGGAGGTGGTGGTGGTGCTGGGGTGGTGGTGGTGGGGTGGTGTTGGTGGTGGTGGTGGTGGTGGTGGTGGTGTGGTGGTGGTGGGTGGTGGTGGTGGTGGGTGGTGGTGGGTGGTGGTGGTGGTGTGGTGGGGTGGTGGTGGTGGAGGTGGTGGTGTGGTGGTGGTGGTGGTGGGTGGTGGTGGGTGGTGGGTGTGGTGGTGGTGGGTGGTGGGTGGTGGTGGTGGTGGTGGTGGTGGAGGTGGTGGTGGTGGAGGTGGTGGTGGTGGTGGTGGTGTGGTGGTGGTGGTGGAGGTGGTGGTGGTGGTGGAGGTGGGTGGTGGTGGTGTGGGTGGTGGTGGTGGGTGGTGGTGGTGGTGGGTGGTGGAGGTGGTGGTGGTGGTGGTGGAGTGGGTGGTGATGTGGAGTGGTGGGTGGTGGTGGTGGTAGGTGGTGGAGGTGGTGGTGGAGGTGGTGGTGGAGGTGGTGGTGGAGGTGGTGGAGGGGTGGAGGTGGTGGAGGTGGTGGAGGTGGTGGTGGTGGTGGGGTGGTGGAGGTGGTGGTGGAGGTGGTGGTGGAGGTGGTGGTGGAGGTGGTGGTGGTGGAGGTGGTGGAGGTGGTGGTGGAGGTGGTGGAGGTGGTGGTGGTGGGAATGGGACGCGAACCCTGGAGATCTCCTCCTCCCCCTTCTCGCGAGCTAAACGACCTCACCCGCTAAACTTTAACCGAGTGTCCATGTCGTGAGGTATCCGAACTCTGCTCACTGCAAGGGAGTAAAAATCGACGGACGCTCTGCACGCGTGACGTCATTTGTCCGCCCTCGCTGCTTCCTATTGGAAACCGCATTGCTTACGATCTACAAGTTTATAAAGGTCTTTAACATAGTTGTAAGTGATCATACGGATTCAACATTTGTCGTAGTTATTCTATACGAGCAGATTCGTACATAATTATTCCCCAATCTATAGTCAAATGTAGAGTATAATTTCACACATGTATACATCACCTCACTACACCCCACTAATAACCGAACGAGGAAGAAGGTCGTGCAGACAAACGAGTCGCCTTGTAACGAGTGCGTGGTCTCGGTGCGTGCGTGGTGAAGTCGGCGCGGGAGGTCGGGGGGCAAAGGGACGCGGCGGGGGGCGTAGACGCCGCCGCCGCCGCCGCCGCGTGTCGTCTGCGGAGTCCCTCTTGCGTCTGTGGCCACAGCGAGACCCCCGCGACTCGACGGCGGCGCCAAGTGGAGACCTCGGGTCGGCCCTGTGACGTCACCGCCTTGCCACGCGGTGGCGCCACAGCGCGGCAGCAGCGGCAGCAGCGGCACCTCGCGGTTTTGTTGGTCGTAGCACCGAAATAAACTTACTAGCGTAGCAGCTACACGCTGTGTGGGCTCGGTGCATGGGTGAAGAGGCGCTTGTGAAACGTGGACCCCCCTAATGGAATAGCTGCGCCGGTTAGAAACGTCTAGGCTGTCCTGCCTACGATCCATCCTGGGGTTAACCTGCAGGCTGGATCGTGTGAGGAGCTCGCAGTTCCTTGAAAGATCTGGACAAAGTCCCTGCAGGCAAGGCTGCGTTGGCTGGGTCATGTAGCCCGCATGCCCAGCCACCGCATGGCCAAGCAGCTTCTGTTTGGCCGGATAGACGGGCCTAAACGGGCACGACATGTTCTTTGGGTAAATTCACGTAGACAGGTTCAAAGAAAGAAGCAGTCACGAAAGCGTTAAGTCAAGATTTGGGCACGACATGGGCTGGAGTAGAGATAAACTGATGCGGTACGGGAGCATGTGGAGCTGAGTGGTCTTGCCTCTCTCCATTGTACCCACTACATTAGTATGTTGAAGGGTGTGTTTAAGTGTATAGAGGTGTGTGTGTAGGTGTTATAGAGGTGTGTGTGTAGGTGTGAGTGTATAGAGGTGTGTGTAGGTGTGTGTGAGTGTATAGAGGTGTGTGTAGGTGTGTGTGTATGTGTAAGTGTATAGAGGTGTGTGTACGTGTGTGTGAGTGTATAGAGGTGTGTGTGTAGGTGTGTGTAAGTGAATAGAAGTGTGTGTGTAGGTGTGAGTGTATAGAGGTGTGTGTAGGTGTGTGTGAGTGTGTGTGAGTGTATAGAGGTGTGTAGGTGTGTTGAGGTGTAGTGGTGTGTGTGTATGTGAGTGTAGTGTGGTGTGTGTGTAGGTGTGTGAGTGTATAGAGGTGTGTGTAGGTGTGTGTGAGTGTATAGAGGGTGTGTGTAGGTGTGTGTAAGTGTCTAGAGGTGGTGTGTAGGTGTGTGTAAGTGTATAGAGGTGTGTGTGTAGGTGTGTGTAAGTGTCTAGAGGTGTGTGTGTAGGTGTGTGTGAGTGTATAAAGGTGTGTGTGTAGGTGTGTAGAGGTGTGTGTATGTGTGTGTAAGTGTATAGAGGTGTGTGTAGGTGTGTGTGTAGGTGTGTAGGGGTGTGTGTGTATGTGTGTGTAAGTGTATAGAGGTGTGTGTAGGTGTGTGTAAGTGTATAGAGGTGTGTGTGTAGGTGTGTGTAAGTGTATAGAGGTGTGTGAGTATAGAGGTGTGTGTAGGTGTGTGTAGGTGTGTGAGTGTATAGAGGTGTGTAGGTGTGTGTGAGTGTATAGAGGTGTGTGTGTAGGTGTGAGTGTATAGAGGTGTGTGTGTAGGTGTGTGTAAGTGTATAGAAGTGTGTGTGTAGGTGTGAGTGTATAGAGGTGTGTGTAGGTGTGTGTGAGTGTGTGTGAGTGTATAGAGGTGTGTAGGTGTGTGTGAGTGTATAGAAGTGTGTGTGTAGGTGTGTGTGTAAGTGTATAGAGGTGTGTGTGTAGGTGTGTGAGTGTATAGAGGTGTGTGTATTTGTGAGTGTATAGAGGTGTGTGTAGGTGTGTGTAAGTGTAAAGAGGTGTGTGTGTGAATGTATAGAGGTGTGTGTGTGTAGGTGTGTGTGAGTGTATAGAGGTGTGTGTAAGTGTCTAGAGGTGTGTGTAGGTGTGAAGTGTATAGAGGTGTGTGTGTATGTGTGAGTGTAGAGAGGTGTGTGTAGGTGTGTGTAGGTGTGTGTGAGTGTGTGTGAGTGTATAGAGGTGTGTAGGTGTGTGTGAATGTATAGAGGTGTGTGTAAGTGTCTAGAGGTGTGTGTAGGTGTGTGTAAGTGTATAGAGGTGTGTGTGTAGGTGTGAGTCTATACAGGTGTGTGTAGGTGTGTGTAAGTGTATAGAGGTGTGTGTAGGTGTGTGTAAGTGTAAAGAGGTGTGTGTGTGAGTTTATAGAGGTGTGTGTGTGTGAGTGTATAGAGGTGTGTGAAAGTGTCTAGAGGGGTGTGTAGGTGTGTGTAAGTGTCTAGAGGTGTGTGTGTAGGTGTGTGTAAGTGTCTAGAGGTGTGTGTAGGTGTGTGTAAGTGTATAGAGGTGTGTGTGTATGTGTGTGTAAGTGTATAGAGGTGTGTGTGTATGTGTGTGTAAGTGTATAGAGGTGTGTGTAGGTGTGTGTAAGTGTACGGAGGTGTTCGGGTGAGTAACCCTGGCAGCGTAACGCTGCTGGCGTCTCGTGCTGCCGCCTGTACCGCGCCTTGTCCACCAGAGGGCAGCGCCTACACACGGGTTGTGTGGCGTCAGGGTGAGAAGTGGAGGGTGGGGGAGGGTCCGGGGGGGGGGCTGCTGCTGCAGCGCTCAGCTGAAGCAGCAGCCGCTGAAAGTCACCGTAAACGTGAACACAATCAGTTAAGATCCGAAATGGTTTATTACGTCCTTCCAATGATTGCTAAGCCCAAATCCATCTTCTCGGTTGAAATTGTCGTTGATGAGGCGATCCACATATACAAACACAGAGACAGTATATAATTTAATGTTGGGTTTGTCTATGGCAGTATATAGTACGGTGTAGACTCGTGTGATGAAAGAGAATAAAGTTTAGATGGAAGCATATTATATAATTTTTACGACGTAGAATTGTAATGTATTACTTACTGTTAGTAACTCAGCTTATTGTAGAGTATAGTAAGTATACTGATGATACTATGTGGTTTATACTTTAGTTGTTTACGTGTTGGTTTTAGTTGTTGCAGCTACATACTGTTAACACTCCTTCCCTTTATTAATGCTACCCCTATCCCTCCCCTTTGATGCTGAATTAGTACTATTCACATACCTGCATTTCCCATATCCTCTCCCTTTGATACTGCTAATCCTGCATAATGCACAGGTATATGTAGTACTAATCACATTCCTGCATTTCCCATGGAAATGTTAAATTCCTCTTGATATGCAAATTCCTTTGTCAAGGCGCCCAGCTTATATATATGCTCCAAGCTCGTGTGGTGTTTCATTCAGACGCTGTCGCCTCGACAGACCTGGTTTTCACCTGAGGACGGCTGCTTGCATTGTGGCCGAAACGTCGTGAGAATTATTTAATTATGTTTATTTTATTTTATTACTTCCCTTCTACGTGACTTTACCGAAAGAACCAAGAAGATGAATCACTGCAGTCACGAAAGCTTTAAATCGAGATGTAGAGGTGTTACGTACCGGGGTGTAGCAAGCCATTACGTTGCGGTGTCTACATCACGGTCCGTGCGTGGGGTGTCTACATCAACGTCCGCATACAGCCCCGCCCCTCGGGGGGCAGTTGGCTATATAAGGCGGTGCGCGAGAGAGCTCGAGGCAATCGTTGGAGCAGAAGAGCCAGTGGCGACTGAAGACCAGCTAGCTAGCCCTGGGACTACCCTGACTCGCTGCTCTTATAAGAGCCGAGCAGGGCAAGCCAGGGGCGACCTCAGAGCAGCGAGGTCTGTGTCCTTGTGAGGGCCAGGCTCGTGTGGCTGAGGGTCGGACCTGAGCCGAAGCTGGGCCAGGTCAGTGAGCCTCTACAGTAAAATGAAAAACAATTAAATATTCGTTTATTGTGTGGATGAGTGGGTGCGTGCATGTGTGGATGAGTGGGTGCGTGCGTGAGTGGGTGCGTGGGTGGATGAGTGAGTGGATGGGTTGATGCGTCATAGGTGAGTCGCTGAGTGAGTGAGTGGCTGGGTGCATGAGTGTGGGTTAGTGATTGAGTGGGTGGCTTAGTGAGTGGGTCAGTGTATGAATGGCTCAGTAGTTGAGTGGGTGCGTGTGAGTGGCTCGGTGGTTGAGTTCGTGGGTGGTTGAATGTTTTGGTGGTTGAATTATTGGGTGGTTGAGTGATGGGTGGGTGGGTGAATAATTACGTGGTTAGTGGGTGAGTTGCTGAGGGAGTGGCCGGCCGGGTGGTTGGGCGAGAGGGTGGGTTAGAAATTGAGTGGGTAGCATGGTGAGTGGATGTGGATGTGACTGGGTGAGTAGGTGAGTGGCTGGGTGAGTATGTGAGTGGATGGATGAGTGAGGGGGTGAGTGGGTTTGTGGATGAGTGAGTGTGTGGGTAGGAATGAAACACCACCACGCTTGGAACGTATATTTAAGCTGGGTTGGAAGGGGGGAAGGCCGCCTTGACAAAATAATTTGCATATCAAGAGGAATTTAGCATATTTATGGGAAATGCAGGTATGTGATTACTACTACTTGTGAAATGCGTAGGAGGTGGGCGGGGGGTTTAAAGTCATATTATGCCCGTTGATTATGCAGGATTAGCAGCATCAAAGGGAGGGGATAGGGGTGACATTAATAAAGGAATGTTAATAGTATGTAGCTGCAGTAACTAAACCACCACGTAAACAACTAAAGTATAAACTACGTAGACATCTCTAACGGCCAAACTGCCAGTGGCGCGAGACGCGGGGGCGGTACAAGGTAACCACGCCCCCCGTGATGTCACAGCCATGAGCTCCTCCCCCCATGCCCTCCCCTCACCTCACCCCCATGCCCCACCCCCTCCCCCCATGCCCCCCCCCCCCCTGCCCCTCTGCCCCATGCCCCCCTCACCCCCATGCCCCACCCCCTCACCCCCATGCCCACCCCCCCATGCCCTCCCCTCACCCCATGCCCCTCACCCCCCATGCCCCACCCCCCCATGCCCCTCACCCCCATGCCCCCCCTCACCCCATGCCCCCCCTCACCCCCATGCCCACCCCTCATGCCCCTCCCCTCACCCCCATGCCCACCCCCTCCCCCCATGCCCCCCCCCATGCCCCATGCCCCACCCCCTCCCTCATGCCCCTCCCCTCAACCCCCCATGCCCCTCACCCCCATGCCCCCCCTCACCCCCATGCCCCACCCCCCTTCCCCCATGCCCCTCACCCCCATGCCCCACCCCCCTCCCCCCCATGCCCCTCCCCCTCAACCCCCATGCCCCTCACCCCCCATGCCCCCCTCACCCCCATGCCCCACCCCCTCCCCCATGCCCCTCCCCCTCAACCCCCCATGCCCCTCACCCCCCATGCCCCCCCTCACCCCATGCCCCACCCCTCCCCATGCCACCCCCATGCCCCACCCCCTCCCCCATGCCCTCACCCCCATGCCCCACCCCCTCCCCCCCATGCCCCCCCCTCACCCCCCATGCCCCTCACCCCCCATGCCCCCCTCACCCCCCATGCCCCACCCCCCTCCCCCATGCCCTCCCCCTCAACCCCCATGCCCCCCCCTCACCCCCATGCCCCCTCCCCCTCAACCCCCATGCCCCTCACCCCCCTGCCCCCCCCCCCCCCCATGCCCCTCAACCCCCCATGCCCCCCCCCTCCCCCCATGCCCCCCCCCTCACCCCCCATGCCCCACCCCCCTCCCCCCATGCCCTCCCCCTCAACCCCCCATGCCCCTCACCCCCCATGCCCCACCCCCTCACCCCCCATGCCCCTCACCCCCCATGCCCCCCCTCACCCCCATGCCCCACCCCTCCCCATGCCCCTCACCCCCCATGCCCCACCCCTCCCCCCGCTGCCACTTCCGCTGGGTTCGAGTGGAGGCGGCGCGCGCTGTGCATTGTGGGTGGCGAGCAGCTGGTTTGGATTCCCGCTCACGGCCACCGTCAGTGGCGAGCGAAAGCTTCTGAAGCGGCGGCTCGCTGGGCCTCCTCTGCGTCGACTCAGCCTGAAGGTGAGAACCTCGCGCGGTGTGTCCACCGATCAGCAGTGGCGGCGGCGGTGGGAGGAGACAGAGGAGGCGCCTGGCCCACAGCCGTCACGTTCTGCGGAGTTCACGGCGCAGCTTCAAGCAGAGCTCGGCCCTGCTGCTGCTGCTGTTGTGGTTACATTATAGTTGTGGTTACATTATAGTTGTGGTTACATTATAGTTGTGGTTACAGTTGTTGGTCGTGGTTATTGTTGTGATTATAATTGTGTGGTTGTTACTGTGGTGGCTGTGCAGGTGGTGGCACACGAGTTAACCCATAGCACCAGGGTCTAGCCCTCCTCTTGTACCGAGCCAGGCAGAGCAGTCGGCCCATGGCACCTGAGTCTGGCCCGTGACCTTCTCCTGCACTTAGCCTGGCACAGCCGTCAAACCATGGCACCTGGGTTATTGTGGTGACGTCATCGCCACGTAGTGGTGAATGGCTACTGTTGATGTGTGTGGGATTGTTTGTGAGTATGATGGTGAATGCGTGAGTATGATGGTGAGTATCATGGTGAGTGTGATGGTGAGTGTGATGGTGAGTATCATGGTGAGTGTGATGGTGAGTGTGTGGTGAGTGTATCATGGTTGGTGAGTAATACTGAGTGTGAGTTTGACTAAATATCTTCCCTCTCGCTGTCTCTGCTTTCCCCCCTAACTACCTCGCCTGGTATACAGGAGTTTGTAGGTTCGATCCCGACCCTGATGCCTGCTGTATATTTGGAGTTTGCGTGTCTCTGTCTCTCCCCGTGGTCGCGTGGATTTTTCTCCAGGTCCTCTGGTTTTTCTCTCCACATTAAGATACATTCGTTTAAAGTTTTGACTTAAAACTTTCGTGACTGCAGGAATTAATATTCTTGGTTCTTTCGGTAAAGTCACGTAAATAGAAAACAAAAACAAATCTATTTTTTTAAGTTAAAAAAATAAGATAAATTGAAAATAATAAAAAGCAATTTATTCGATTTATTTGCATTACTCATTTTTTGGGGGGTTTTCTATTTACGTGACTTTACCGAAAGAACCAAGAATATGAATATTCGTTTAAAGTATTTGGCTGCTATAATTTACACGTGATGACGAGCCACTTCGTTGAGCTATTATTGGTGCCAAGTCGCTTCTGAATAAGTAATATTTAAAAGTACTTTTTTTTAAAAAACCACGCTTTAATTAAATTAAATGTACCACGACTCCAGGAAGTGGCCCCGAGGCTTGCCATAACGTAAGGGGCCCTGGTGATTTACAGCCAACGTCAGTTGAGCGTGGACAATTAGACCCAAGCTGAAACATCATAAAAATGAATGTTTAAAAATACTTTTTTTATAGAATGTAGTTTTGTCATCAGTACGACATAAGTATACCAAGTTTGCAGTCGATACCACATTGGGAAGTGGGTTAAAATTGAGTTGCAAGATTTGAGGATACGACAACAACAGACAGTGAGTTAAATAAAAGTGCGTAATAAAAGAGATGTTTATCTCAGTGGACCTTACCTGGTGAAATGAAAATCGTTGAGATTTTAGTCTAGTTTTATCTCTCCTTCCCGAGCACAACAACAAGCAGGAGTAGTGGGAGGAGCATTCTCCACTAACGGCGCTTGTGCCAGGATATGTACACCACAGATATCCATCACATAGAGACCCAGAGAGTCATCACACATAGACCTATACACTCACTACGCACAGACCCTCAGACTCGCACAGAGGTCTATAGACTCACCACACAAACACATGGACTCACCACAGAGCCCCATAGACTCACCACAGCCCCATAGACTCACCCCACAGAGACCCATAGACTCACCCCACAGAGACCCATAGAGTTATACAAAAACGCATAGACTCATCACACAGAGAACCACCGATTCAAACAGACTCGCACAGAGCCCTATAGACTCACAAAGCAGAGACACATAAACTCACCACACAGACACATAGACTCACCTCACAGAGACCCACGGACTTTCACAGAGACCCATAGACTCACCACACAGAGATCCATAGACTCACAGAGAGACCCAAGGGCTCGCACGTGAATGTGTGGTGATTTAGTTGAAGGTGGAGGGGGGTTACCAGCCCCTCGCACCCATCCAGAACTCCCTGTGGCCACTGGTGGCTGCGGGCGACGTGAGGTTCACAGCTGGTCAGGGTTGGCGCCCCCCCCCCCCCAAAATGGCATCTCTCACAACCACCGCTGCATTATCAACCGTCACCATTCGCCAATAAGTGACAGTGACGTCACCACAGCGCCTGTGCCAGGCCAGGTGCACTTTGAAGCCACGTGAAGTGTCGAAGGCTCGCTGACCGGAGGTCCTGGAACAGACCCAGGTGCCATGGGTTGGCTGACTGAGATGACTGGCAGCACCACCTGTACCCTGTACTGTGCCAAATTGCTGCATATTTATCATCCGGTGTTCCGCTCGTTGTTGTGAGTGTCACTCCTCCGTTGTTGTTGGAGGGCGAGTGTCGCCAACTGCCAAGTAGAAGCATCCTTCACGAGCCTCCCCGCAGAGGCCGATCTCGATACCACTGGTACCAGTCGTCGGCAAAGCCCACTCAGCTCCACATCCTCCCGTACCGCATCAGTCCACCTCCACTCCAGCCCATGCCATGCCTGCCAAGCTCCCTCCATCCACCCATATACTCACTTACCGGCTTACTCACGCATTCACCCACTCATATCTGGTCATGCACCCACGCATGAAATTTTAAATGCAGGCTACGCAAAGCATCGTGATCAATTTACACCAAAATATACTCTCAATCACTTAAACCACATATTCGTAAATGATGCGCACCCTAATCAGCCACTATGGCTGCGTGCAGGGTGTTGTGATGTCACGTAGTACGACGTTTTTCTTGCTCCCCCCCCCCCCCCCGTTATAACGCATTGTCTATCTATGGCCTCGTCACATTGGCCTCCGGTGGGTATGTTTTGGCCAACTTTTCCACACTGACCATATGTCTTGAAAGAGGTGGGAGTACTCGCCATTTAGCCCATTGCACGCGACCCACTGATGGACTGTGGGTGGACAAAAACAGGGAATTGTAAGAATCCTGGTCAATGTTTTCAAGGCCAGGCTGGGAGATCGAACCGCGACATTTTAAGTCAATCGTGACAACCATTCCACAGTCATGGCAGCAGCCCTTTTGCAGAAATCAAATAAAATATTGGAGAGGGCTTCACACAAGAAACAAGAAGATTTAGTGGTTTGGATGTGGCTCTCCAATGAATACAGAGAGGGAACCACAAGTAGCGGTGCATACTCGGGCGCAAGGAAATAGAAGCAGAGACAAAGAATGAGACAGATCGATGCAATAAAGAATTGGCAGTGGTGCACCAAGCACGACCCCTTGCTGAGCGCTGCAGCAGCAGCCCCCCCCATCCCCGGACCCCTCCCCCACCCTCCACTTCTCACCCTGACGCCACACAACCCGTGGGTAGGCGATGCCCTCTGGTGGACAAGGCGCGGTACAGGCGGCAGCACGAGACGCCAGCAGCGTTGCGCTGCCAGGGTTACTCACCCGAACACCTCCGTACACTTACACACCTACACACACCTCTATACACTTACACACCTACACACACACACCTATACAACAACAACCGCCATTCGTCACTAAGTGGCGGTGACGTCACCACGACGCTTGTGCCAGGCCAAGTGCACCTTGAGGCCACGTGAAGTGTCGAACGCCCGCTGGCAGGAGGTCAAGGGGGAAAGGTCCTGTGGTGTGAGTGGGGTGTGTGGTGTGAGTGGTGTGTGTGGTATGAGTGGTGTGTGTCGTGTGTGTGGTGTGAGTGGTGTGTGTAGTGTGTGTGGTGTGTGTGGTGTGAGTGGTGCGTGTGGTGCGTGTGGTGTGTGTGGTGTGAGTGGTGTGTGTGGTGTGAGTGGTGTGTGTGGTGTGAGTGGTTTGTGTGGTGTGTGTGGTGTGAGTGGTGTGTGTGGTGTGAGTGGTGTGTGTGGTTTGTGTGGTGTGTGTGGTGTGTGTGGTGTGAGTGGTGTGTGTGGTGCGAGTGGTGTGTGGTGTTTGTGGTGTGTGTGGTGTGTATCACCACCTCCATCACCCCAACTGTGCGGTCGACCGGTCGCAACAAAACAGCATCATGCTGCGGAGGAGCGCACGGATCGCGTTCGCCACACGAGCCAGGCCCTTTCGTTCCTGCACTACCACCTCCTCCTGTGTGTAGGTGTGAGTAAGGGTATAGAGGTGTGTGTGTAGGTGTTTAGATGTATAGAGGTGTGTGTAGGTGTGTGTAAGTGTATAGAGGTGTGTGTGTGTAGGTGTATAGAGGTGGGTGTGTGTAGGTGTGTGTGGGGAGCGGTAGTGTAGCGGTTAGCGCGCTGCGCTATGAACCTGGCGACCCGGGTTCGATTCCCGCTCACGGCCAACACCAGTGACGATTATCTGAACCGGTCCTGGGCCTCCCCTAGGTCGACTCAGCCTTAAATGAGTACCTGGTGCGGTGTGTAAACATCGCCACTAGGGAGACAAAGGCGGTCGGGCGTGGTGCTGGCCACCCACCCCTCGTGTACCGTTCCGGCCTTCATAGGTGCTCGCTAACAGCACTTGCCCCTACAGTCTGTTAAGGCTATACGGGGGATCTTTGTCTTTGTGTAAGTATATAGAGGTGTGTAGAGGTGTGTAAAGGTGTGTAGAGGTGTGTATAGAGGTGTATGTGTAGAGGTGTGTGTGTGTATGTGTGTGTAAGTGGGGAGCGTAGTGTAGCGGTTAGCGCGCTGCGCTATGAACCCGGCGACCCGAGTTCGATTCCCGCTCACGGCCAACACCAGTGACGATTATCTGAACCGGTTCCTGGGCCTCCCCTAGGTCGACTCAGCCTCAAATGAGTACCTGGTGCGGTGTGTAAACATCGCCACTGGGAGACAAAGGCGGCCGGGCGTGGTGCTGGCCACCCACCCCCTCGTGTGCCGTTCCGGCCTTCATAGGTGCTCGCTAACAGCACTTGCCCCAACAGTCTGTTAAAGGCTATACGGGGGTTCTTTGTAAGTGTATAGAGGTGTGTATAGAGGGGTGTATGTAGGTGTGTGTGTAAGTGTAAGAGGTGTGTGTGTAAGTGTATAGAGGTGTGTGTGAGGTCCTGGGGGAGGGAAAATCTCTCAGCCAGGAAAACATCATGGCACAAAGTGGGGATAACCCTGCTGAGGCTGCGGTGCCTCAAATATTGGAGGAAGTCACCCCCTGTGAGTGGCTGGCTGAGGTGCCATCTGTTGAGGAAGTACTGAAGGCGATCCGGAGTCTGAGACCAGGAAAGGCACCGGGCAGAGATGATCTCCCAAGCGAAATGCTGAGGGAGGGTGGCGCTTGTGCACAGATTGCCTTATATATTACCCTATATATATTACCCTGATGTACACGCAGAGAGAGAGAGAGACCCTCGTTAAACATTAAATACTGGAGGGGGCTGCTGTGATGCAATGGCTCGTAAAATTCACTGGCAATAGAGAGATTGCTGGTTCCACCTTCTGGCCCAGCAGTTGAAACAAATGGTCGAGTACTAATAGGGTTTTTCCCCTTTTTTCTGGCAACAAAACTGACACCTTTTGCAAGGCATCATGCTTACATTAACCACAATACTTGCAGTCAAATGTTGCCAGAAAAAAGGGGAAAACCCCTATTAGTATATTTTGGTACTGGCAAAGGAGGTCCCAAAATGGTCGAGTATCTTAAGTTCCCCTGCCTCTGTCCGCCAAACAGTACAACTGGGTACACAAAAATCGAGTGGCAAGTTGGGTGGGTAGGTGGTGGATGAATGAGTGCATCGGTGTGTGGGTAATTGGATGAGTTGGTACCTGGGTAAGTGGATGGTAGGTGGTTGAATGGGTGGATGGGTAATTGAATGAGTGGGTCAGTGTGTGAATGAGTGGGTGGGTGTGTGGTAGGTGGATGGATGAGTGGGTAATTCAGTGTGTAGATTAGTGGATGTGTGAATGTGTTAATGAGTAAGTTGGTGGTTGGTGAATGATTAGGTTGGTGAGTGAGCGGGTCAGTGAGTTAGTTTAAATGAATGAGTGGTTGAATGGGTAATTAAATGAATGGGGAGGTGGATACATGATTTGGTGCTTGGGTGGGTCAGTGGGTAATTGAGCGAGTGGGGAATGAGTACGTGGGTGAGTGGATTTTTGAATGAGTGAATGGGTGAGTTCGTGAGTCTGTGTGTGAGGGGATAATTGAGTGGTTGGATGAGTGAATGGGTAAATTAGTGGATATTTGAGTGAGTGGTTGGATGGGTGAGTGGGTAAATGAGTGGTGGGTGAATGGGGAGGTGATTGGGTGAGTGGATGAGTGGGTGCGTGGGCGGGTGGGTGAGTGGATGGGTAAGTTAGTAAGTGGGCGAGTGGGTGGGTGAGTGGGTGGATACGCGGGTGGGTGAGTTAGTAGGTGGGTAAGTTAGTAGGTGGGTGAGTAGGTGGGTGAGTGGATGGGTGAGTGGGTGGGTGAGCGAGTGAATGAGTCGGTGAATCATTGAATTAGTGGGTGAGTAGGTGACCGAGTGAGTACATGAGTGGGTGAGTGGGTGGGTGAGGAGGTGCGTGAGTGGGTGAGTGAGAGTGGGTGGGTGGGTGAGTGCGTGGGTAAATTAGTGGATGAATGAGTGGGTGGGTGTGGGTGGGAGAGTGAGTGGGAAAGTGAGTGAGTGGGTGGGAGGGTGAATGGGTGGGTGAGTGGGTGGGTGTGTGGTAGGTGGATGAATGAGTGGGTAATTCAGTGTGTAGATTGGTGGATGTGTGAATGTGTTAATGAGTCAGTGGGTGGTTAAGTTGGTAAATGATTAGGTGGGTGGATGAGTGAGTGGGCGGGTCAGTGAGTTAGTTTGAATGAATGAGTGGTTGAATGAGTAATTCAATGAATAGGGAGGTGGATACATGATTTCGTGCTTGGGTGGGTCAGCGGGTAATTGAGCGAGTGGGGAATGAGAACGTGGGTGAGTGGATTTTTTAATGAGTGATTGGGTGAATGGGTTCGTGAGTCTGTGTGTGAGTGTATAATTGAGTGGTTGGATGGGTGAATGGGTAAATTAGTGGATATTTGAGTGAGTGGTTGGATGGTTGAGTGGGTTAATGAGTGGTGGGTGAGTGGGGAGGTGATTGGGTGGGTGAGTGGGTTCGTGGGTGGGTGGGTGAGCGGATGGGTAGGTTATTAAATCGGCGAGTGGGTGCGTGGGTGGTGCACATGGTGCACATAGCCTGGCACAAGCGTCGTGGTGACGTCACCGCCACTTAGTGGCGAATGGCGGTTGTTGTTGAGTGTATAGAGGTGTTTGTAAGTGTATATAGGTGTGTGTGTATGTGTGTGTAAGTGTATAGAGGTGTGTGTGTAAGTGTATAGAGGTGTGTGTGTAAGTGTATAGAGGTGTGTGTGTAAGTGTATAGAGGTGTGTGTGTAAGTGTATAGAGGTGTGTGTATGTGTGTAAGTGTATAGAGGTGTGTGTAGGTGTGTGTAAGTGTATAGAGGTGTGTGTGTAGGTGTGTGTAAGTGTGTAGTACCGTTGAGGACGCTTGGACACTCGGGGTTGAGGCACACGTATTTATTCCGCACAGTGGTTACAACCGCGGTCATACAATACTAGAGGGGGTATCGGCCCCCTCACCCGGCTAGCTGGGAATACACTGCTAGCTATCTCTAACCTACCTCCTAGTCCTCCGCTAAGAGCTAGGGGAGTCTATCTGGCCCGACACTGGTGAGTCGGGCTACGGTACCCGGAGTCCCAGAGCACTAACTCTGGTTCTCGGGACCACGCCGCTGGCTCGGTCCTGCGCGGCCCTGACAAGGGCGGCGTTCCAGGGGAGTCCAGGGCTCTAGCTAGATGATCTTGGGTCTTCACGCCTTTAGCTGTAACATTCTGCCTCGAGCCCTCCGGCTCATCCCCTTTTATCCCCAACCCCCCGCTGAGGGGTGGGGCCCCCCGGGGGATCACACTCCGGGCCAGCCCCCCAGGCTGCCTGGTGCGGACGTCGTTGCGAGCGCCTCCCCGTGTGCTCATGGAGCCCCGCCCACTGTGTTTGTTTCCCGTGTGATCCCATGTATACTGGCCCTCCGTAACACCCCTACATCACCCCCCCTACATAGCCCGCAGCCGTCCCGGCTGCATCAATCAACAATAAAAGTTTTATTTACCCTTTGACCCCGCGTGTGCCTCACAATTATTGAACCATAACGCAACGAGAACAACAACAATAACCAGAAAAGCCAGAAGGGAAAACAACCCAACGCACCCCACCCCCGAATAAATACGAATACCGTAAAACCAACGTATATACAATGTCCAGGGAACCCCAGCACACACACAACACACCAGGAACACAACATATGTACAATCCAATGTGCCAGGTGGGAACCCCAGCACACACACAACACACCAGGAACACAACATACGTACGATCCAATGTGCCAGGAACACGCCACCGACGCAGCACACAGTGAATATGACACGGAAAAAAAAAATTCTTTTTTTTTCATCACAAGAGTCTGCGCATTCTTGCGCGCGTCCTTGCCGCTGGCCCGTCACACGGGGCAACCCCGGATGGCGGCCCGTCGGGTGGCAACTGTCCATTTCCGGGTGGGTCTGTTCTCGATGTCGCGAGACCCTCGGCATCCCCCGTCGGGGTTGTCGGGCGTGAGCCCGTCATTCCTGGTGCACCTGGGGGCGGGACAGCCGGCAACACGTCAGGTGAGAGCAGCGGAGACGGACCCTTTGAGTCGGTCGACCCCCCACATGTTTGGTCACGTGTGTGGAGTCGGAACTCGCGCCGCAACGAAGGGTTTCAGTCTGGAGGGGTGTACAAACCACCGGCGCTTCCCCCATTTGATGCGCACGCACTGAGGGCGCACAACCTCAACCACCTCGACGGGGCCCCGCCACGGCTGCACCAGTTTTGAGGAGGTCGCGAGTGGTACCTGGGGACAGTGCAGCCATGCCCTGTCTCCCGGCTTCTACTGTAGCACGTGCGCGCGACCCATTCTGAGGCGCTCATTAGCTTTCTGACGCATGTCGGAATTTTGCATGGCCGCATCCCGCGCCTCTGTCAATTTCGCAAGGTTAAATTTAACATGGTCGGCCAATTTAGTTTTTCCCTGCGGCGCGGGGATCTGCAGCTGGGCCCGAACAGGTGGGTCAGGTTCGCGGCCATACATGAGGAAGAAGGGGGAAAATCCCGTCGCAGCATGGGGGGCCAATCTGTATGCTGCGAGGACCCCTTGAATTTGCAAGTCCCAATCGGTCTGTGAGTCCGAAACCTGCTGTGACAACATAGACGTGATGGTTCGGTGCAGACGCTCGACCATCCCGTCAGTTTGCGGGTGATAGGGAGAGGTACGAATTTTTTTCGTGCCCAGGAGCTCACAGACCTGTTGGAGCAATTTGCCGGAAAAATTTTTGCCCTGGTCGGTCAGCAGCCGCTCCGGAGCACCTTTGTCCAGGATGTATCCCTGGACAAAGGCCTCCACGATGGCTGCTGCCGACTGGTTGGCCAGGGGCCAGGCCATAGGCCAGCGCGTGAAGTACTCCACCCCGGTCAACAAATATCTATTTCCCCTGGGGGTGGCGGGGAATGGGCCCAGAATATCCAGCGCGACAAGTTCGTTCACTCTGGAGACTGATAGACTGCAAAGGCGGGTTTGACTCCCGTGCTGGTGGTTTTCGCTGCGCACACTGAGGGCATGACCCCAACAGATCTGCGACGTCCCTCGTCATGCCCGGCCAAAAAAAATCAAGCTGGAGCAAGGCGAGGGTCTTATGGGTCCCCAGGTGGAGGAGGCGCTCATGAGCGGCCCACACCACCTTACCCCGTAACCCCGAAGGGACCACCAGCCGGTGTCGATGGGATTTCCCGTCCCAATGCATCAGCAGACCCGTGAGCATTTCCCACGCGTCGGCATCACCCCTCCCCCGTCCAGCCTCCCCGACGCGACGACGCAACGCGAGGAGGGAGGTATCCTCCATCTGCAAGCGCCCCCATTCAGTGACAGGCAACCCCAACAGGGAATCTGATCCCTGTTGTGCGATCGAATTCGTCATCGACGCTGCGTCGTCTGCGGCCGCCAAGACCGGAACAGATATTTCAGCCGGATGCCTGCAACGACCCGACCCCAGGAGGCATGCGCATTCGGAGGTGGTTGGCATGCGCGACAGAGCGTCCGCATTGGTGTGGCGAACGCCCTTACGGTACGTGGTTTCAAAATCAAAGTCCTGGAGAACCTCCAACCATCGAGACAATTGTCCCGATGGTTGTTGAACTCGCAGGGCGTACTGTAGTGCCGCATGATCTGTACGGACGGTGAAACGCTGACCGTACAGATATGGCCGGTACTGTTGGATGAAATAGACAATTGCCAACAGTTCCCGACGGGTGACACAATATCGTTGCTCCGCTGGAGACAACACCCGACTGCCATACGCGACTACCCTTTCCACGCCATCAACCACCTGGGAAAGCACGCCCCCAATACCTGTGTTGCTCGCATCGGTGTCGAGCACAAAGGGTTTAGAAAAATCGGGGTAAATCAAGGGAGGGGCTTTAACCAGAGCGTCCCGAAGGGAGCTGAAAGCAGCCTCCTCCTCCTGTCCCCAATGGAAGCGGACCCCCTTTGACGTCAAAGCGTGTAGGGGTTTAGCTATTGTGGCAAAATCCGCGACAAAGCGTCGGTAATATGACGCGAACCCAATGAAACTCCTGACCTCTTCCACAGAGGTGGGAGTCGGCCAGGAGCTGACGCACTGCGTTTTGGCGGGATCGGTAGCAATACCTGAGCGTCCGACGATGTGCCCCAAATAACGCACCGATTCGCGTAACAGATGACACTTTTGGGGTTTAAATTTCAAATTAGCAGCCCGCATTTTGAGGAAAACCGCCCGCAACCTCTGGAGATGCTCGTCAAATGTTCTGCTAAAGACGATAACGTCATCCAAATAAATTAAACACGAATCCCATTGCAATCCAGCCAAAACCAATTCCATCAATCGCTGGAAAGTCGCCGGCGTCGAGTGGAGTCCCATCGGCAACCGGTTGAATTGGAAGAGACCGTGCGGTGTACGGAATGCAGTTTTAGGCTTAGAATCATCGTCCAGAGGAAGCTGCCAGAATCCCGAAAGCAAATCCAAAGTGGAGAAGAATCGTGCTCCCGCCAAGGCGTCAAGTGATTCGTCAATCCGCGGGAGCGGGTATGCGTCGGCAACGGAAATTTTGTTGAGGCGGCAAAAATCGACGCAAAACCGCAACGAGCCATCCTGTTTCTTAACCAGGACGATCGGCGCTCCCCACGGGCTGGTAGAGGGAGAAATGATGTCGGCGACTAACATGTCATCAACAGCCGATTTGACATGGTCCTTCTCGGCGGGACTTAACCGAAAGGGATTTTGGCGTATTGGCGCGCTGTCACCCGTATCAATATGGTGACGCAGCAGATGGGTACAGCCTAAATCGAATTTGTTCTGACTGAAAACGTCGGAAAATTCGCGCAGCAGTGTTTTAAGTTTTTGACGCTCTAAATCCGACAGGTCCGTCGATCCCGCACAAAGCGCCTCGAGCCACCCTTCATCGGTGTCCGAATGTGGATGCGGCAGAGGGACAGTGCCGACGTGATTCGCGACAGGTTCCTCACAGGGCACCGGCGTTGCGTGAGCAAGCACGGTCCCTTGAGGAACTACCACTGTCTGCGACCCCACATTGAGGACCGCGATGAAAGGGTCCCCGTCCCCTTTAACGATGGTCTGGGCCGGAATTAAATGAGGTCCGCTAACTCCGGCCCTAGATGGCCCCAGCAGAATTCCCTGGTCCCCAATGCCCTTAGCGAAGGGCCGACGAAGTTTGAGAGGCACCAACATTTGTGCCCCTGGCGGTACGCGAACCGTTTTGACGACGAACGCCGGTACTGTCGCGAACGCCGTTCGAGCCGCAGTAGGGGAAGGCAGAAACGCCATGCGTCGCCCCGACGGGAGCTCAATGCAGCCCTGGTCTATTAAAATACGAATCGGCATTTTGGCCAAGAACTCCGTCCCCAGCAGGCACGGAACCGCCAGCGAGGAGGAAACAAAAATCGGGCCGGACAATTTGATATCACCGATACAAATTTGGGCTCGAATCTGTCCAATGATGCCAAGTGAGCCCCCGTTAGCAGCATAGAATGGGACGTTAACCGGCAGTAAAGGACGGCTCTGGACAGGGAGAATATTGTAAATGAGTTCCGAAATGATGGTCGCCGATGCTCCTGTATCGACCAGGATGCGCACCTCAACCCCGTCAATGTGCCCTACCATGGCCGACGAGCCCGACGACGCAGCTACAACGCGATGGGCCAACATGGATTACTGGCTGGGTTCGATTTGTGTCCCCATAGTGGTGCGTGTTGGCCCGACGGTGCGCAATGTCGGCCCCCCGTTCGTTGCGGTGTGCGAGTGTGTGACGGGCGTGTGCATGGGCCAAACATGGGGGTGCCGCGACTCGCCGGGTTATGTTGATGGAGCTTGGGAGGAGGAGGTCCGGTGTCCTGTCGAGGCGTCGCCCCGCGCTGCCGAGGAGAGCGGCACCCCGAGGCGACATGGCCCTGGATGCCGCAGTTGTAACAGCGCGGGAGCGCTGGCGGCGATGAGGGACGGTCGGAGCGGCTCGACCCGTCGCGGCCCGCCCGTACACCTGCCCTCTGCTGCTGTCGATGGTCGATGGCGTAAACGTCCTCCGTCGGGAGGGCGGCTGCAGCCACCGCACGCCCGGCCGCCGTTCTGTTGGCCTTCCGTCTCTGCGACAGCAGGTTGGCGTGGAGGAGCCGCGCCGCCTGGAGGGAACCCATTTCTGTGTCCTCCTGTGCAACGACGGCGATGTCCAGGTCGTCCGCCAGCAGGAGGATTTTTTCCGTAACCATCGCGTCCACGCCTTCGTCGTCCATGCGAGGGAAGGCCGTCTTCGCCAGCGCCAGGAGACTCGTATGATACGTGAGGGGCGACTCCTTTGCCCCCCGCTGGCGATCATAAAAGCGCTGCCTGCATTCCGCTGAAGGTCCGTAGACCGCGGCCAGCAACTGCAGCGCCATCTGAAGCGTGGAGCGTTTTTCCTTGGGCACCGATGTAAGAGCGGCGAGGGCGTCGCCGTCGAGAAGCGCCGGCAGCGCGCAGAGCGCCTCGGCATCCGACCACTGCGCCATTTCCTGGTGCGCTAGGAAGCGCCGCTGGAAGCCGCCCCATGCGCCCTCCTCGCCCACAAACTCTTTGAGCGGGGGCAGCCGTTGGTGCAGCGTAGCGGTCGCCGTGGAAGCTCGAACTTTACTGTCCCCGTGAGTCGTCTGTGCCTCGGCGCGAACGACGGATGGCATCGCCGGTCGCACCAGTGGTGACGCTCCGTCCGCTGGTGATGACGCGGCAGCCCCTGCGAGGCCGATGTCGGACCCGAGGTTCAGGCCGGCCACGCCTTCAGCAGCTGCAGCGGCGATGGCGGGAGATTCAAAGTTGGCGTCCGTTGAAATGGCGGGAAGGCGCGCCGGTCGTCGGCTATCCTCGCCCCGTGGCGGTCCAGCAGCGCCCAACCGTGTGATGTGTTAGAGCGTGGCGGCAGCAGCGTACAGCAGCTCCGCCAGCCTCGCGTGAGCCAGCCTCAGTCCTTCTGATGCCGGCTCCTCTTCATCCCGACGCCCAGGTAAGGATGCGTCCGGCCCCGGCTGCTCGATGCCTCCTGCAGCCGTCTCGGGCTCCACAATTTCATCGGTGTCCTCCGCCTCCGGTACCCCGGCACGAGCTGTCCGGCGCGTGTCCATGTTCGTGGTCGTTCACTTCTGTCACCAGATGTAGTACCGTTGAGGACGCTTGGACACTCGGGGTTGAGGCACACGTATTTATTCCGCACAGTGGTTACAACCGCGGTCATACAATACTAGAGGGGGTATCGGCCCCCTCACCCGGCTAGCTGGGAATACACTGCTAGCTATCTCTAACCTACCTCCTAGTCCTCCGCTAAGAGCTAGGGGAGGCTATCTGGCCCGACACTGGTGAGTCGGGCTACGGTACCCGGAGTCCCAGAGCACTAACTCTGGTTCTCGGGACCACGCCGCTGGCTCGGTCCTGCGCGGCCCTGACAAGGGCGGCGTTCCAGGGGAGTCCAGGGCTCTAGCTAGATGATCTTGGGTCTTCACGCCTTTAGCTGTAACATTCTGCCTCGAGCCCTCCGGCTCATCCCCTTTTATCCCCAACCCCCCGCTGAGGTGTGGGGCCCCCCGGGGGATCACACTCTGGGCCAGCCCCCCCAGGCTGCCTGGTGCGGACGTCGTTGCGAGCGCCTCCCCGTGTGCTCACGGAGCCCCGCCCACTGTGTTTGTTTCCCGTGTGATCCCATGTATACTGGCCCTCCGTAACACCCCTACAAGTGTATAGAGGTATGTGTGTAGGTGTATAGAGGTGTGTGTGTAAGTGTATAGAGGTGTGTGTGTAGGTGTGTAGAGGTGTGTGTGTAAGTGTGTAGAGGTGTGTGTAGGTGTGTGTAAGTGTATAGAGGTGTGTGTGTAGGTGTGTAAGTGTGTAGAGGTGGTATGTGTAGGTGTGTAAGTGTGTAGAGGTGTGTGTGTAGGTGTGTGTAAGTGTATAGAGGTGTGTGTGTAGGCGTGTAGAGGTTTGTGTGTATGTGTGTGTAAGTGTATAGAGGTGTGTGTATGTGTGTGTAAGTGTATAGAGGTGTGTGTAGGTGTGTGTAACTGTATAGAGGTGTGTGTAAGTGTATAGAGGTGTATGTAGGTGTGTGTAAGTGTATAGAGGTGTATGTAGGTGTGTGTAAGTGTATATAGGTGTGTGTGTGTATGTGTGTGTAAGTGTGTGTAAGTGTATAGAGGTGTGTATAGGTGTGTGTAAGTGTATAGAGGTGTGTGTAGGTGTGTGTAAGTGTATAGAGGTGTGTGTATGTGTATAGAGGTGTGTGTGTAAGTGTATAAAGGTGTGTGTAGGTGTGTGTAAGTGTTTAGAGGTGTGTGTAGGGGTGTGTAAGTGTATAGAGGTGTGTGTGTAGGTGTATAGAGGTGTGTGTGTAAGTGTATAGAGGTGTCCTGTGTAGGTGTGTGTAGGCGTGTAGAGGTGTGTGTGTAGGTGTGTGTAAGTGTGTAGAGGTGTGTGTCGGTGTGTGTAAGTGTATAGAGGTGTGTGTGTAGGTGTGTAGGCGTGTAGAGGTGTGTGTGTATGCGTGTGTAAGTGTATAGAGGTGTGTGTATGTGTGTGTAAGTTTATAGAGTAGTGTGTATGTGTATAGAGGTGTGTGTGTGTAAGTGTATAAAGGTGTGTGTAGGTGTGTGTAAGTGTATAGAGGTGTGTGTGTAGGGGTGTGTAAGTGTGTAGATGTGTGTGTGTAGGTGTGTAGAGGTGTGTGTGTGTAAGTGTATAGAGTTGTGTGTAGGTGTGTGTAAGTGTACGGAGGTGTTCGGGTGAGTAACCCTGGCAGCGCAACGCTGCTGGCGTCTCGTGCTGCCGCCTGTACCGCGCCTTGTCCACCAGAGGGCATCGCCTACCCACGGGTTGTGTGGCGTCAGGGTGAGAAGTGGAGGGTGGGGGGAGGGGTCCGGGGATGGGGGGGGGCTGCTGCAGCGCTCAGCAAGGGGTCGTGCTTGGTGCACCACTGCCAATTCTTTATTGCATCGATCTGTCTCATTCTTTGTCTCTGCTTTTATTTCCTTGCGCCCGAGTATGGACCGCTACTTGTGGTACCCTCCCTGTACTCATTGGAGAGCCACATCCAAACCACTAAATCTTCTTGTTTCTTGTGTGAAGCCCTCTCCAATATTTTATTTGATTTCTGCAAAAGGGCTGCTGCCATGACTGTGGAATGGTTGTCACGATTGACTTAAAATGTCGCGGTTCGATCTCCCAGCCTGGCCTTGAAAACATTGACCAGGATTCTTACAATTCCCTGTTTTTGTCCACCCACAGTCCATGGGTGGGTCGCGTGCAGTGGGCTAAATGGCGAGTACTCCCACCTCTTTCAAGACGTATGGTCAGTGTGGAAAAGTTGGCTAAAACATACCCACCGGATCAGCACTCTAGACCTCCCTCTAGTGGGGGTTCTTTCACAAGCAGTTGCATCAGCATGTAATTACAGGACTGCACCATTAACCTCACGTGTACAACAATCATCTGGTTTCCGTGCATTTCAGAACTCCTTGATCCAGACCCCAGCATCCCAGTGCTGCAGGCTCAGTGCTCTGCATCGGTGTTACCATTGCGCCGTTGCTTCTCTGCAACCCCGTGCCACCCGTTGCCGCGTGTAACGTCGCTGCGCCCTGTGCACCGCACGTGTCCCCGGCCCCTGCCGCTGCTCCACCGGGACACCGGCTTGATGCTGACGATGTCTCAGGAGCAGGCCGCCTGCCTCCTGGCCAACGCCTTCTTCTGCACGTTCCCCCGGAGCAACGCCACCGGGACCCGGAGCGAGGACTCTGCCTGCCCCGACATTAACGTCAACAGGTGCAGCAGCAGCCCATCACTGTGCATTACACACCGTACACCGTGTGTCATGCAGTACACACACACAGATGCCATGCTCTCTCTATGTAGAGTATTTCTTGCTGTATATGTAGCATCGGAAATGCAAAGCACACACCACCCTGTGAGAACCGGGACCGTTGAGAGGCCGAGTTCCCCTCCCCCCCGACCACAGGTGAGGGGTTGGGGGGTTATTCCAGAGCCACCTGGAAGGTTCCAGAAAGGGGGCGGTACCGAGGGTGGAGCGTCCCTGAGGTGGGTATAAAAGACGGACCCCAGGACGGCCCGAGGCAGTGCTCTGAAGATGAAGACTAAAGACCAGCTAGGCTAGGACCCTGGACCCCGGGACTCGACGTCCTTTTTTGGGCCGGGCCGAGCACGGACCAGTGGTCGAGACCCGCACCTTGGCTGGGTCGGGTCAGCATAGCCTCCCCGAGGCCACCCTTAGTCGGAGGACTCAGAGCCCGTAGCCCCAGTGATAGGGCACGTTAGCCCGGAGGCCATACCTCCCCAAGTAGTGGGAGTAAAAGGGGCTTCTGTTATAAGATTTAAATAAACCGTGTTGCCTCTAAGCTACGTCTCCAGTCTCCGTGGGAACCCACTACATATACACAAGAAATGCTGTTCTACACATAACGGCCATGCCACGTTTCAGTTCAAAGTAACGCTGCAGTGCGTGCACAGGCTATACTCCTTTACACATACTCTGTATTATACGGCACACACTTTCATGGTGCTGTGTACACGGTATATGATGCGTTACACATAGGCCATGCTGTATCATAAACTCCGTGCAAAGTATCAGTTAATACGTAGCCAATGCCACTGTACAAAGACAAAGATCCCCCCTCATAGCCTTAACAGATTTTTGAGGCAAGTGGTGTTAGTGAGGACCTACAGAGGACTGGCACAGTACACAGGGGAGTGGGTGGCCAACACCACGCATTTGTCTCCCTCGTGGTGATATGTACACACTGCATCAGGTACTCATTTGAGGCTGAGTCGACCAATGGGAGGCCCAGGACCGGTTCAGATATTTCCCACTGTTATACCGGTAGGAACAACAGGTTCCACACTGCCCACCAGGGATTAATTGTCTGTCGTGCATATGGGGAGGGGAGGGTGGGGGTGGGAGGGGTGGGGCTGGGTGGGGAGGGGCTGGTCACCCCGTGGTGCCCTTATAAAACTCAACGTTTAACCTACACACTATACACGACACGATACACTACACTTATACAAGTGTAGTGAGTTCTCAGGGAGACAGACGACGTAGTTGAGGCACACTCTTTTATTTAACCAAAAGGCGGTAACATTACTTGAAGGGGTAACGGCCCCTTCACCCGTACTCAATGGGAAACACCCCTAGCACTATCCCCTGACTGTCCTATTCCCAGTCCTCCGCTATGAGTGCTAGGGGAGGCTATCTGATCCGGCCCTGGTCAAGCACGGATCCCGGCACCCAGCTAACCAGGCCGTGCTCTTACAAGAGCAG
>NW_024705643.1:0-29826 GCF_018977255.1 Callorhinchus milii | reverse complement strand
GTGTGTCTGTGTGTGTGTCTGTCTGTGTGTGTTGTCTGTGTCGTGTGGTATGTGTCTGTGTGGTGTGTCGTGTGTGTGTGTCTGTGTGTGTGTGTGTCTGTGTGTGTGTGTATCTGTCTGTGTGTGTCTGTGTGTGTGTGTGTCTGTGTGTGTGTAGGTCGTGGGTCAGTGTGTACTGTGTGCTGAGTAATGGAGACCTCGGCTTCTACAAAGACAGCAGAAGTCACAGGGCGGGGACCACCCTGAACGCGGAGCCTCTGGTCAACCTCCACGAGACCACCTGTGAGGTGGCGAACGACTACAAAAAGAAGAAGTTTGTATTTAAGTTTCGGTGAGTTCAGTCTCAGAGATTCATCAGCTGTCTGTCCGGGGCGGGGGGGTGGGGGGTGCGGGGGTGGGGGGTGGGGGTGGGGTGGGGGGGAGTGGGGGTCTGGGCTGGAGGTGTGTGTGTGTTAAAGGTTCCGCTCCCCAATTAGAAGGGAGTTCCGCAGCTTTGTAGTCTCCCTGTAGCTCAGGGGTTAGAGCTCACGCCTCGCAAGCGACAGGACACGGGTTCGATTCCAAACGCTGACGGGTTTCCGTGTGTGTGTGTCAGACACCCGACCGGTCACGGTGACGGGTCTCCGTGTGTGTGTGTGTCAGACACCCGACCGGTCACGGTGACGGGTTTCCGTGTGTGTCAGACACCCGACCGGTCACGGTGACGGGTTTCCGTGTGTGTCAGACACCCGACCGGTCACGGTGACGGGTTTCCGTGTGTGTGTGTGTCAGACACCCGACCGGTCACGGTGACGGGTTTCCGTGTGTGTGTGTCAGACACCCGACCGGTCACGGTGACGGGTTTCCGTGTGTGTGTGTGTCAGACACCCGACCGGTCACGGTGACGGGTTTCCGTGTGTGTGTGTGTCGGACACCCGACCGGTCACGGTGACGGGTTTCCGTGTGTGTCAGACACCCGACCGGTCACGGTGACGGGTTTCCGTGTGTGTCAGACACTCGACCGGTCACGGTGACAGGTTTCCGTGTGTGTGTGTCAGACACCCGACCGGTCACGGTGACGGGTTTCCGTGTGTGTGTCAGACACCCGACCGGTGACGGTGACGGGTTTCCGTGTGTGTGTGTCAGACGCCCGACCGGTCACGGTGACGGGTTTCCGTGTGTGTGTGTGTCAGACACCCGACCGGTCACGGTGACGGGTTTCCGTGTGTGTGTGTCAGACACCCGACCGGTCACGGTGACGGGTTTCCGCGTGTGTCACGGTGACGGGTTTCCGTGTGTGTCAGACACCCAAAAAAACGAAGGGACATCTATGAGGTAATATTTCACTCGCTCTGTGTTTCAGGACTAACGATGGGAATGGATATCTCTTCCAAGCGAAGGATGAGGTGAGTGTTGTGTCTGTGACTCCCATCGGATCGGTTCATAAGAGCCTAAGAAATACTGAACCAGAAAAATCTTTCCCCAATTGTATTTTCAGTCGACTCACACCTCCCGAGTGTCCCACAAACATTGTCTAACTCCAGTGAGTGGAGTCCCCGTAGCTCAGGGGGTTAGACCCCCCTCGCGCCTCGCAAGCGGGAGGACCCGGGTTCGATTCCCGGGTGGGTCAGGTCGGGGCGAAACCTTAGGGCAGGTTTTCTTACTTGTTAGTCGGTTGGTGGATCACCTTTTAATAATCCCTTTAAATAAATAAATCAATAAATAAGTAAATAAAAATCATTTGGTCACTCAATCCACGACTGTGTGTTTGTGGGGGACGTCCCCGGGCGCGATCGGCTGCCGCGTTACGCTCACAAAACACACGGTCACTACACTTTACGGCGTGTCCATTATTATTTTAGTATTATTTTATTATTATTATAATATTATTATTATTTTATCATTATTATTGTTGTTATTTTATTATTATCATCATTATTTTATTATCATCATTAATTTATTACTATCTTATTATATTATTATTTTATTATTATTATAATATTATTATTATTTTATCATTATTATGGTTATTTTATTCTTATCATTATTTTATTAATATCATTATTTTATTATTATATTATTATTATATTATTATTTTATTATTATATTATTTTATTATTATATTTATATTATATTATTATTATTATTATATTATTATTATTATTTTATTATTATTTTATTATTATATTAGTGTTATTTTATTATTATTATTTTATTATTATTTTATTATTATTTTATTATTATTTTACCATTACTATATTATTATTATTATTATTTTATTATTATTATTATTTTATTATTATTATTATTATTATATTACTACTATCCCTCGGCGCCCTGACCTGACCAGACATCCGGACACCTCTTGTGTTTCAGGAGGAGATGAGAAACTGGATCAAGTCTATCTCCGCGTCGATCACGGAACACGCGCAGATCGCCCAACAGAGAGGCCAACTGCTCCCCACGACCTCGTCCACCGACGAGGGGAACCCCAAGCGCGACGGCGACCGCAAGTTCAGTCTCTTCGGGAAGAAGAAATGAGAGGCGCCGGGACGGACCCGACGGAAAAAAAACACTCTGTTTGATGCCGAAATTGTCTTCCAGTGGTCACAAGTGGGGGTGGGGGGGTGTGGGTGGGGGCGAACAGGACTCCCCACGCCGTCTCCGAAACGGGGGTCCCGTTCTACGACGCGGAAACTCTTTGGCTTCGAGGCGAGAGTGCTGGCTTTGCGTTGCCGTGCGAAGTCACCGGCTCGCCGCCGCGGCCCGGCGTTTCCACCGCCTCCGGGCGGACCTCTCGGGACGATCTCGTCCGAAGCTCCAGTCACCGCGGCTGCGCGAGGGGCGGGCGGGCGGCCAAGAATTCGCTGGACGAGAGGAGACCTTCCACCATCCATCCTGGCCATCGCTTGACATATCGTGCCCCAAACTGTACACTGTCTTCCCCACCTCTTCCCCCTCCTTCCCCCCCCACCCCCTCCTCGCCCGCCGCCGCCGCCGCCTGATATTATTTTCCTGATGGAAATCAGGTTCGTTTGCTCTTCAGAAGAACCGTCGATTTCTCCTTCGGACCCTCCGGCCGTCTGTTGGGTAATTTCATGGGTTTTGTCGATAATTTTGACGGCTGAGGCCGGATGTTGGCTATTTCCGCCCCATGTTCGATGTTAATCATTCCTTTAAATGTTATCCCTGTAGCTCAGGGGTTAGACCCCCCGCCTCGCAAGCGGGAGGACTCGGGTTCGATCCACAGACCGGGCAAAACGATAGGCACTTTCTTGTTAGTCGATTGGTGTGGGGGCTGGGGTGGGGTGGGGGGGTTTATAATCCATTCCCCCCCCAAAAAAATCCTAATAATTTGGTCACTCAATCCATGACTGTTTCGTGGAGACGTCGTTGGGTGCAATTGGCTGTCGGGTTTCTCCCACAAAACGCGCAGTCACTACACTTTTTGGTTGTATCCCGTGAAGCGCTTTGAGACGCCTCGAGGACGTGATAAGCAGTCGGGTCGAATGCGAGGATTATTACTCCTGCGTTGCTGAAAAACATTCCCAAACCCCAGTCACGTTGATTTATAATTAATGAGAAATTATACGCTCGAAAAACGACGACAAAATGATGTTTACACAGCGCCTTTCACGTCGGGAGGACGTCCCAAGACCTGAGCTGGGGGTCGGGGGAGGGGAAGGGGGAAGGGTGGGGGGTGACCGAATGCGCGGACGGTCGAAGAGGAGGGTCTTGAGACGGTCTCGGAGGAGGCGAGGGAGGGGGCGAGGCGGAGGGACTGCGGGATGGAATTCCGGAGGTCAGTGTCTTCCATTTTTCAGCTCTCCCAATGGAAAAGTATTAATACTTTGCGTTCGAAAAGTAAGGGCCGGATAAGCAATATTTTATCCTGACCGTCCAGCCCCTGTTGGCGGAGAATGGTTGTGTGGTGTGGGGGGGGGGGAGGGGTGGGTACAATCATCCCCTGGGCCGGATGTGGCCCGCGGGCCGCCAGTTGGGTCAACCTGAGTGTAGAACATTGTCAAATAGGGCTGTGAAGATGGTTAAAGTCCATAATATGTTCCCGACATTGGTGATTTATCTGTTTAATACAGCACTGCCGGTGAAGTAGTCATCCGCCGTATTTTAGGATAACCTACGATCTATTTTTAATGTAGTTTTCAGGATTCTGACCGCATGCGCAGAGGGAGCCTTTGAAGGGAGTGATATAGAAACCTGAACGATTATTGTTGTACGTCCCCGAGGAACTAAAGGAACTGCCTCTGCCTCCTTCGAAGGTATATTTCGGGGGCTTCGAGGCGTTTTGAACCATTTGTGGACTCTCTCCCCCTGGCTCAGGGGTTAGACACCCCCCCCACCCCCCCCAACTCGCCTCGCAAGCGAGAGGATCAGGTCAGGGCGAAACCTTAGGCAGTTTCCTTACGACACGCGCAGACACACACACACGCACACACAGACACGCACAAGGACACGCACACGCACACGCACGCACTCACAGACACACACACACGCGCGCCCGGGGGTAAATAGGAACCCGCTCGCCAGTCAATTGGTGGGTCACTTTCTGGGGGTAATAATCCTCCCTCTGAAATTTTCTTTTTTTTGACTCGTTCACTCGGTCCCGCGGCTGTTTGTGGGGGGGACGTCGCCGGGCGCGATCGGCTGCCGCGTCTCGCCCGCCAAACGCACAGTCACTGCACTTTACAGCATATCCTGCGAAGCGCTTTGAGACGTCTCGACGACGTGATCAGGCGCCGGGTCGAACGCCGGGATTGTTGTTGTTGTTGTTGTTGTTGTGTAGTTGTGGTGGTTGTTGTATTATATATATTTCTGTGCGGTCACCGCTGAAATTCTGGTGCAAAATTTCAGGAACTTTGCCAGGTTTAACGGGAGAGGAAGTTGGGGAAACATTAGCTCAAATTTGTGGTCACTACACTTGACACCTTTTTTAAGACTTCCTGGACAAAAGAAAATGTCCCCCCCATCACCCCAACCCGATCACCCCCACTAATCCCCGTCCCCCCATCACCCCAGCCCTCGCCAGCTCCACTGGCTCCCCATCACCCCCACTAACCCCCGTCCCCCCATCACCCCAGCCCTCGCCAACCCCACTGGCTCCCCATCACCCCCACTAACCCCCGTCCCCCCATCACCCCAGCCCTCGCCAGGCCCCACTGGCTCCGCATCACCCCCACTAACCCCCATCACCCCATCAACCCAGCCCTCGCCAGGCCCCACTGGCTCCCCATCACCCCCACTAACCCCCGTCCCCCCATCACCCAGCCCTCACCAGGCCCACTGGCTCCGCATCACCCCCACTAACCCCCATCACCCCATCAACCCAGCCCTCGCCAGGCCCCACTGGCTCCCTATCACCCCCACTAAACCCCTTACCCCCATCACCCCAGCCCTCGCCAGCCTCCACTGGCTCCCTATCACCCCCACTAACCCCCGTCCCCCCATCACCCCAGCCCTCGCCAGGCTCCACTGGCTCCCTATCACCCCCACTAAACCCCGTTTCCCCATCACCCCAGCCCTCAAGTCACAGTTGGGCAAAACTCCACATTGACCGCACACGACACCTAAAAATAACCCCCGTCTTGGGCTAATTTCCCGGTAAAGGATAAGAATTATTTTCAGGAATAAAGGGAGAATACTCCGAGGACCTTTTGTGAGGGAGTTTGGAACCCACAGCTTTGAGGAGGATGTGGTTTTAGCAATAAACGGACAACCGATTCCCGTCAAAACGAAGCCGTTATTTGGAATGAGCAGCAATAGTGTTAGTATCAGAAATATCAGGGGAAAGTTTCCGCCGTTTCCTGTGTTAAATAGCACAAGGAAGGCCTTGAAGATTTGTCCTTTAAAACTGTTAGTCGATGGGTGGATCGCTTTCCGGGGGTAACAATCCCTTTGAAAAAAGAATAATAATTCGGTCCCTCAACCCACGACTGTTTGTGGGGACGTCGCCGGCCGCGATCGGCCGCAGCCCACGAAACACACAGTCACTCCACTTCACAGTCTGCCCCGTGAAGCGCTTCGAGACGTCTCGACGACGTGACGAGGCGCCGGGTCAAATGCAAGGATTATTATTGTTGTTGTTATTATTATTACCTCACATCAGAATCCCGCTCCGTTGCGCAGCTGTTTCATTATGTCGGAAGCTTTACGCGTGTAAAAGGCTGCGATGATTTTTGCACTGCGTTACTGGGAGAGGGTCAGTGAAGAGGAACTGTTCGCCATCTTCTCAACAACGCTTAAAGCCATAACCTGTTGGATTACAGTTTAGAGCCAAATGTCGGCAAATAATCACATCCGGACATGAGCGGAGGTCAAAAAATTCACCGACAACCCGTCCCATCCCATCCCGTCCCATCCCGGCCCATCCCCATCCCATCCCATCCCATCCCGGCCCGGCCCGGCCCATCAACAGGACCTGGAAGGGCCGACCAGTCACTGGGGACAGGGAATCTTCCCCCTCAGCCAAAGCCCCAACTAACTGACGGGGAGGGGGGTCCGAGCGGGACACGCAGCGGGAAAGCTCGGCCGGACAGCGCTCGCTCTCTCTCTCTCTCTCGATGGCTGAGCTGTGTGTGGGTTTAGTTGGTTAGACCCCAACAGTTCCCCCTACGCACACTCTGGGTTCCCCCACACTAAACCAGGGGGCGTCCCTCCAGGGAGAGAGAGAGAGCGCATCCCATCCCGACACTCTCTCTCTGGGGTTCCCGGGTGTGGAGGGAATGTGGGGAATTCTCAGTCGGGTTTGGAGACTCTTAAGCCACAGTGACGGGTTTCCGTGTGTGTCAGACACCCGACCGGTCACGGTGACGGGTTTCCGTGTGTGTCAGACACCCGACCGGTCACGGTGACGGGTCTCCGTGTGTGTCAGACACCCGCCGGTCACGGTGACGGGTTTCCGTGTGTGTCAGACACCCGACCGGTCACGGTGACGGGTCTCCGTGTGTGTCAGACACCCGACCGGTCACGGTGACGGGTCTCCGTGTGTGTCAGACACCCGGTCGGTCACGGTGACGGGTTTCCGTGTGTGTCAGACACCCGACCGGTCACGGTGACGGGTCTCCGTGTGTGTCAGACACCCGGCCGGGCGAAAAAAAAGAGTCAGCAAAGCTCGTGGGAAGGAGATTAATGCCCATCTCTTCCCCGCGGGGTCCTGACTCAGTCCCACTGGAAATGGTTTGTGTTCGCGAAGGAGTTTGCGATGGCTCACACGCGGAAAAAAAACGTTTGCGTGTTCAAAGCCATTGTGGGACGAGCGCGAGTGTGTGTTTGTGTGTGTGAGTGTGAGCGCACGAGTGTGGAGTGTCGAGTGTATCTCTGAATGAACCTTCGGGGCGAAACCTTAGCCAAGTTTCCTCGCTCCATACGCACACGCCTCTGTTTACGCGAGCAGTAACTAGGGACCCGCTTGTTAGCGTGTGTGTGTGTGTGTGTGTGTGTGAGTCAGTGCATTTTTTGTGAGCGAATGAGTCACGTAGACGTATATGTACGCGCGAGAGCGCGCGCGCGTTTGTGAGCGAGCGCTCGTGAGCACGCGTGTATGCGCGGGTGAGCGCGTCCGACACGCGCTTCTGAGTTGGTGTGAGCGAAGTCGCAAGGGGTTGGGGGTGGGTGGGAGGGGGAACCTCCGCGCCCCCCCCCCCCCCCCCCCCCAACCGTCCACAAAGATGCGACAAAAGTAGAATTTGTAGAGCGAGAACACAAGCAATAAAAGTGAGGACGAAACCATCTTATGCACATCTCCCCCTCCCCCACCCCACCAAAGACCCCCCTCCAACAACCCCACCCCCACCCCACCCCACCCCGTCGTAGCGTTGATTGCAACTCTGTGCGTCCGTCATCTTGGGCGCCAACACGCGGCTCGCTGAGACCCCTCTTTAATTCAGGTGAGGAAGGGCCGAGCGATGCTTTGAGTCGGCTCTGCCCGAAGGTGACCGGAACCCACCTCCGCGACGCCGGGGGGAAGACCCCGAGATCATTCGGGGCCATCGAACCGACCTCTCGGGCCACGCGCGCGGCTGGTCAGGAGCAAAGAATGTCAGTTATAAAACTGGTACTTAATATTTAAGAATGCTTAAAATGTCCCGGTAACGAAATATATCGCCAAAATAATGTCTGAAGTACCGCAATATCATTTGTTCGGTGGGAGACGCCTCGACGGAGCACTCACCGTCTCGCACAGAACGCTGTACATACGGAAATCTCATGTACCATGACAATTGCTCGTTTCTAATAAATCCAGATTATTCGACAAAAGGGCTCTCCGTGGTTTTGCCGATCGCCAGAGCTCTGCTCCGATCGGGTGTTTGCGGGTTTTACGCCGATCGGGTCAGTTCGGAACGCAGGTAGATGCCATCTCTCGCTCTCTTTTTTTCTTTTGTTCAGGGCACGTTTTCGTGGGGTCCCGTAGCTCGGCGGCTCAGAGCGCTCGCGAGAAGACCCGGGCGGGTGTCGGGTCAGGGCATAAACCTTTCCTTACAACCCCCCACCCCCCCCCACACCACGCACACACACACACACGCGCTCCTGAGTTGCAAGTGGGATCGCCTTCCGCGCGGTAATAATCCCTTCAAAATAATAATAATAATAATTTGATCACCGCGGCTGTCTGTGGGGATGCCGTCGGCCGCAATTGGCCGCCGCGTTTCGCCCACAAAACCCACAGTCACTACGCTCGACGGTGAAGCGCTCCCGAGACGTCACGACGGTATCGAAATGCGAGGGCGATTATTTTCGAGCTGACACAACGGCGGAACAGGCTCGAGAGGCGGCCGATAGGTCTCGTCCTGTGTGGAGGTTCCCATGTTTTCAGGCTTCGCCGGCGGTTGGCCGCGAGTTCTTGGGCCGGACTTCGTTGCCAAGAATTGGAGGAATAAGGACTGTGAGGCGATAGCCCGAGGGGAGGGCTGAGTTTCCTGAACCAACCGATACTTACCAGGGATCTCAATGACATTAATTGACTCTTGGTTCGAGCTTTAGGTTTCATCACTTTCACCGGTTCCCATCAACGAGACAAAGCGATGTCTAAACCCGACTACATCATCATCGATCAGCGCCTTGGGACGTCCTCCTGACCCGAAAAGTTTTGCCCAAATGTCATTTTTCCTGATTTTGCATCGTAATAAAACCGTAAAAGCCGCTGGGAACGCTCGGCGGGTCAGGCAGCATCTATGGAGAGAGAGCGCGAGAGAGAGAGAGAGAGAGAGACGGAGAGAGTGAGTTAACATTGTTTCAGGTCGTGTCTCTCCATAGATGCTGCCTGACCCTCTGAGTGTTCCCAGCGACGTCTGCTTTTATCAACACTCCCCGCATTGCCACGCCGTGCCTTACCGTGTCGTCGAGACGTCTTAAAGCGCTTCACGGGCTACACCGTAAATGGCGGTGACTGTGTCATTTGTGGGTGAAACGCGGCAGCCGACTGCGTACAGTCGTGGATTCATATTAAATTATGATTATTGTTATTATTATTTTTACTCTCTAAGGGATTATTCCCCCCAGAAAATCAGACAAGTGGGTTCCTACTTACCAGGTAAACAGAGGCGTGTGTGTGTGTGTGTGTGTGTGTGTGTAAGGAAACTTGCCCAATGTTTCGTCCTGACCCGCCCGGGAATCGAACCCAGGTCCTCTCGCTTGCGAGGCGAGTGCTCTGACAACTGAGCCGCAGGAGGGTTGGGTGGGGTAGGGTGGGGTGGGGGGATCGTGAAGCACACACACACACACGGAGGCTGAGCAAAGGGTCCTCAGGTATTAAGGAGGTCGCAGAGGTGAGGTGGGAGTGTAGAGCGGGTGGAACCGGGTGAGGATGGGATCGATCGGGTCACTCGCGTACCCCGAGTTTGCACAAGTGATTAATCCACATTTCTTTTGATGAGCGAAACAGCTTTGGGCTAATTGTCAGTTCGGTGATGTTTGCAGATGAATTGGCCCTATTATTGTTATGTAAGGGCGGCTGAGAAACACAGGCGTGTGCGTGTGTCTGTGTGTGTGTGTGTCTGTGTGTGACTACATGTGTGTGTCTGTGTCAATGCTATTTGTTGATAACACGATCAGCGACACACAGCGCACCTCAAAAAAGAGATAAGGCGCTGTTGATGTGTCAAACGCAAGGATTATTATGATTATTGCGATCGTAAATGACGTCTCAAACACCTCACGGCGCAAACACGTCGCTCGGGCTGAAGTGACTGTTCCTCGCGTGAGTTGCTTGAGTGCTTTGGGTGCAGCCGTTCGGCTAAACTGTAATTAACGCGTCAAAGCGTCTGCCGTGTCACAGATCAGTATCTCACGATGGAAGCGTCTTATCTGCAAGTCCATCTCTGGCACCCACTTTTCTCTCCGCTCTCCTCCTTCCTGCACTTACTCTAACTCTAACTCTAACCCTAACTCTAACTCTAACTCTAACTCTAACTCTAACTCTAACCCTAACTCTAACTCTAACTCTAACCCTAACCCTAACTCTAACTCTAACTCTAACCCTAACCCTAACCCGAAGCGGCGCGACTGTGCCGTTGGGCGGGCGAGAACGGCGCCCGACAAAGAGCGAGCGGGTGGGGGAGCAGTGGGCGAATTCCTGCGCCGTGACGCCTGGCAATTCCTTGCGGAGGGAGGAGAGAGAGAGAGAGAGAGAGAGAGAGAGAGAAAGAGATCTGGACGAGAGAACAGCCTCGACCTGTTTTTCGGCAATTCCTCCTGTTACTCGAGACGAGATGGAATGAACAACGATCAGCAAACAGCCCCGGAGGGGGCGCGGGGGAGCCGTGAGGGGGGAGGGTACCCGCCCTTGGCATTGAGATAAACTCAACACTCATTGGTTTTGAGTGTGATTTGGAGGTGTGATACGTCGGCGGTGACGTGAGAGGTGACTCGCTGTCTCTGTGGCTCATGCACCGCTCTGGGACTCGCGCGGGAGGTGACTGGAGGTGAGTCCGATCGAACGTCCGGGAGAGGAGTTAAGTGGAGGGTTTTTTTTTTCCCCCCTTTGGGGCTTTTCGTCTCGGAAACCCTATCGCAGCCGTCCCTGTAAGATTGAGAGAGAGGAAAGGGGGACCATTCGGCCCATCGTACCTGTGCCGACTCTTTGGAGGAGCTGCCAGTTAGTCCCCACTCCCCCGCTCTTACCCCAACTCGTCCCCACTCCCCCCGCTCTTACTCCAACTAGTCCCCACTCCCCCGCTCTTACTCCAACTAGTCCCCACTCTCCGCTCTTACCCCAACTAGTCCCCACTCCCCCGCTCTTACCCCAACAAGTCCCCACTCCCCCCGCTCTTACCCCAACTAGTCCCCACTCCCCCCCTCTTACCCCATCAAGTCCCCGCTCCCCCCGCTCTTACCCCAACAAGTCCCCGCTCCCCCCGCTCTTACCCCAACTAGTCCCCACTCCCCTCGCTCTTACCCCTTCGCCCCGTACATTGTTCCTTTTCAAGTCCGTATCCAATTCCCTTTTGCTATGGAATCTGCCCCCACCAGCCTTTCAGGTCGAGTGTTCTAGACCCTTTGGGGGAAAAAAAATGTCTCCTCGTCTGGTCTCTGCTCTGGTTCTTTTGCCGATTATCTATGCCCTCTGGTTCCCCACCCGCCCGCCCGCCCGAGGGAACAGTTTCTACCTTATTTACTCTGATCAAACCCCCTCATAACTGTGAAGCCCTCGATTAAATCTCCCCTCAAACTCCTCCGCTCGAAGCAGAACGATCCCAGTCTCTCCAGTCAAACGGATGTTTAAAATGTCAGAATATACTGTAAAGTCAATTGATTGTGTATTTTGTGGGCGAAACGCGGCAGCCAATTGCGTTCAGCAGCGTCCCACAAACAGCGGTGGATTGAAGGACGAAATTATTATTTTATTATATTTCATTTATTTATTTTTTCGAAGGTTTATTGCCCCAGAGAGCGATCTGCCATCTGACTAACAACCGGGTTCCTGCTGACTGCTGGTAAGCAGAGGCGCGCGGAGTAAGGAAACTTGCTCAACGTTTCGTCGCACCCGGGAATCGAACCCGGGTCCTCTCGCTTGTGAGGCGAGTGCAGTAATCACAACGCTACAGGGACTGTTGTGGGGACGTCGCTGGGCGCAATTGGCTGCCAATGTTTCTCCCACGAAATACACGATCAATTCGCTGCCCAGTGTATTTTGCGAAGCGCTTTTTGAGACGTCTCGACGACGTGATGGGGTCCTGTGGCAAATGCGTTAATAATAATAATAATAATAAGCGTTAATAATAATAATTGCCATTGAATGCAACTCGACAGATGTCTGAGAAGCTCAGTCTCATGTCTTGTAACTGCTGTCTGTGTTAGTTATCTCAAGACGGAGCAACACGAAACAAAATGACTGACCTCAAGCCCCAAGGTGAGAAAATCTCTGGTATTTTACTCCGCCAATTGCCTATAGAATCTTCCTCCGACACATTAATTGATCCCAAGGTACCGGGAACGAGGGACTTCAATTCCTTGGAGAGACGAGAGAGGCCTGGGAGGCCGGGGAGTGGGGACTAGTTGGGGTAAGAGATGGGGAGCGGGGACTAGTTGGGGTAAGAGATGGGGAGCGGGGACTAGTTGGGGTAAGAGATGGGGAGCGGGGACTAGTTGGGGTAAGAGATGGGGAGCGGGGACTAGTTGGGGTAAGAGATGGGGAGTGGGGACTAGTTGGGGTAAGAGATGGGGAGTGGGGACTAGTATGGGGTAAGAGATGGGGAGTGGGGACTAGTTGGGGTAAGAGATGGGGAGTGGGGACTAGTTGGGGTAAGAGATGGGGAGTGGGGACTAGTTAGTTGATTCACACTTTTGGGGGGCAATAATCCCTTCCGAAACAAGGCAAACCAAACGATGAAATTAATAAAATAAATCATAATAATTTGGTCGCTTCGACCCGGGGCTGTTTGTGGGGACGTCGCTGGGCGCGACTGGCTGCCGCGTTTCGCCCACAAAGCACACAGTCACAACGCTTCGAAGCGCTTTGAGTCGTCTCGAAGACGGGTTAAGGCGCTCCGTGAAATGCAAGGGCTTACGTGAATAAAACAGGTCCTTACCTGGCACACAAATAAAAATAAAAGAGAATAACAGACACAGGAAGCAGATACACTTACCGGGAAGCTGCAGATAAGATAAGGAAGGTATTTTGGGGGAAAAGCAACTAATCAAGGGACTGACCGCAAAGGGCCAGATAGATGGAGGCGCGAGGATCAAGGCGGGGAAGGGAGACAGAGGAATAGAAAGGTTTATCATGGGATCGCAAAGCCACGTTTCTTCAGAAATATAAACACCGGCCGAATGCCCAAATTGAAGTGTTCGTAGGAAAGGATAAGAATTCCATCTGCTCTAAGGCCTTAACGTTGTTTCGTATTGTATTTGCATAGGAACGTAAGAAATAGGAGCAGGAGTGGGCCGTTCAGCCCCTCGAGCCTGCCTCGTGGCGGCGGTGGCGGTGGTGGTGGTGGTGGAGGAGGGGGAGGTTGGGGTGATGGTGGAGTTGGTGATGGTGGTTGTGGTGTGAGTGATATTCAGAGGGATATTGATGAGTGATTGATGAGTAATATCCCACTGGATGGATTGCAGATCAGACAAAGTATGACGCCTACGCCTCCTGCCTCGGACGAGCTCTCTGCTATATTAAGACTCCGGCCACAGTTGGATTATATGCCCCTTGGGGTTCCCAAATCAATTGCCTCCTGCGCAAGATACAAGGTACGTGAGCTGTGGTTCAGCACCAGGTGACGGCAATAATACTACTAATAATAACCGTAATAATAATCATCTTCGCATTTGATACTGGGCCTCATCGCGTCATCGAGACGTCTCAAAGCCCTTCTTTCACGGGATACACTGTCGAGTGCAGTGACTGTGTGTTTTTGGGGGCGAAACGCGGCAGCCGATCGCGCCCGGCGACGTCCCCACAAACAGCCGGCCAAATTATTATTATTTTTTGGAGGGGTTATTATCCCCCGGAAAGCGATTCCCCCAATCGAGTGACAAGCGGGTTCCTACTGACGGCCGGTAACCAAAGGTGTGTGTGTGCGTGTGTCCGGGTGTGGGTGCGTGTGCGTGTGTGGGTGCGTGTGTGTGTGTGTGGGCGCGGATGGGGGTGTGGGGGGGGAGTAAGGAAACTTGCCCAACATTTCTCCCTGACCTGACCCGCCCGGGAATCGAACCCTGGTCCTGGTTATCGAGGCGAGGGCTCTAACCCCTGAGCTATACATCAAGTTTAAGGATTATTATTCCTACCATTCATAGTTCCTTTCGCCCTCTCTGCAGGTTACATGTTGGAGGAGTCGGCGGCGAGGGAGGAAAAGGAGTCCAAGAGGACCCAGGAGAAGCTCAGGTCGTCCACTGGCCTGGGGTTCATCACCCTGTTGTGGTATTTGGTGTTCCTTCAGCCTCAACTGACCGAACGCCACCAACGACGCAAAAATGTACGGTTCATCTTCGTGCAGTTCAGTGCCTGGGAGTTTGCGGGCAGCGACAAGATCTGGGCCGGCCTCATCACCACTCTGTGCGAGAACATCAGGAATAAGTTCGGAAACCTGCCCACTGGCATCGTTCGGGCTCTGAGCCACGAGACCACCATCCAGCACAGCGTCCTGGACCAGGAATGGGTTAGCAAGAGGATCCTCAAAATTCACCTTTGGGTGCTCTCCTTCCTGCTGCTGGCTCTCGGTGTGGTGCTGACGGTCATCGTGATCATGTACGGCTTCCCCGTGGGCGATCACGGCGATACGAAGGTGGTGGCGGCAGAGACTTTTGGCGTTGGCCTGGTGGGATTCTCTGCCTTGTTTGCGTTCAAGAACTCCTTCATGGTTGCCAAGAACGTGATGGTGAGCCAGAAGGACACCGTCAACAGCCTCATGAACAAGACCAACTACAGCGCCCAGTTGGGCTTCATGAGCGACGTGAAGAACGAGGTCAAAGTCCTCACCAACTTCATCCGATACATGGAAATCTTCGAACGCAGGAAGATACGCATCATCCTGAAGATCGTGAACCTAGACAGGTGCACCCCGGACAAGGTGGTGGGCGTGCTGGACGCGATGAACATCCTCCTCTCGGACCCCGAAGCCCCCTTCATCTCCATCCTCGCCGTCGATCCCAGCATCATCGCGACCTGCGTCGAGAATTCCAGCACTCTCAAAGGCGTGGCGGATAACGGCTACAAGTACCTGAGCAGAACTGTTACGCTCCCGTTTTCCGTGCCGAAAATGGACACCCAGACAAAGCTCAGCACCCTCCAGCAGATCATCGACAGGAAGAGCGACCTCCTAGAGGAGACGTCCTCCGCGCACTCGGGAAAGATGGCCGCCGGGAGGAAGGGGACGACCGAAGAGAGCACGCCTCTGGTTAACGTCGTCGCGGAAGAGCCCAGAATCAGCCCGACAGCTCTCACCAAACTGACGTTTCAACTCCTGGTTCAGAACAAGGACCTTCACGAGTTGATCGAGGAGAATTACCTCCAAATGAGCCGCATCGTCAACACCATTCCTATCATGATGAGACTCATGTTCACCATGGGGTTCGAGGTGAAGGAAGTTACTCCCGACAAGGTGGCCGCCTGGGTTATTCTCGCCAGTCACTGGCCCTGCCGTCTCAGTTGGATTTGGCAGTGTTTGGAAGATAGACAGCAAAAGATGGACATAAACAAAGAGGGGAATATTGATGAAACGATTCTGCTGTGGAGCCTTTACGACAACTCACACGATGAGCTCAGTCGCATAAACGCCGACATCAGCAAGTTGTTGGAGCTCGATGGGGATCCAGAACTCTTTCAGAAACTTCTCGCGACCAGCTATAAGTTCACGATTCGGGACGCCAACCACCTTCTGCCTTACACCATCAACCTGGACCTTTCCTTGAAGAGGAAGATGGAATTGCTGCGTGGAAACCAATCCATTAAGGCTCCGAAAAAGCCCACCGTTGTCAAGCCCCAGAATTTACCGCAAGTGCTCGATCTCAGCGTGGACGACGTCTGTAAATTGGTGAGTGAGCACCTCACAACTTTCACCAAAGCGACTGGTTTAACCATGATAACCATCATAATAATCCCCGCGCCTCATCACGTCTTCGAGACGTCTCAAAACGCTTCACAGGAAGCACTGTAAAGTGTAGTGACTGTGTGTTTCGTGGGCGAAACGCGGCAGCCAACTGCGCCCAGCGACGTCGCCACAAACAGTCGTGGGTTGAGTGACCAAATAATAATTTTATTTTTGAAGGGATTACAATCCCCGGAAAATTGTTCACTCACTCCATGACTGTTTGTGGGACACTGCTGTTTGCCCACAAAAAATGGACAGTCGCTACACTTTACAGTGCATCCTGTGAAGCGCTTTTGAGATGTCTCAACGTGATACGGCGCTGCAACTCATCAAAAGCTCTGCCGCCCACAACAAACACACATCAGATCGATATCTCACGACAGATGCATTTCATCTGCAAATCCATCCCATTCCTTGGCACCCACTTATCTCTCCAATCTCCTACCTCCACCTGCACAAGTCCTGTAGCTCAGTGGTCAGAGCCCTCGCCTCACACGCAAAGATTTGGAAAAGAGCGGGGAGTGGGTAATAGTTTGGGTAAGACGGGACTAGTTGGGGTAAGAGAGTGGGACTAGTTGGGGTTAGAGCAGGGGAGGGGGGACTAGTTAATAATAATAATAATCCTCGCATTTGATATAGCGCTTTTCACGTCGGGAGGACGTCCCAAAGCGCTTCACAGAACACACTGTAAAGTGAATTGACTGTATATTTGTGGGCGAACGCGGCAGCCGATTGCGCACAGCAATGTCCCACAAACAGTCGTGGATTGGAAATGACTAATTTATTATTGTTTTTGTTTTTGGAGGGATTATTATTAGGCTCTGTGTGGAGTAAGGAAACTTGCCCAAGGTTTTGCCCTCTGCCGGGATTGAACTCAGGTCTCTCACTTGCAAACCACTGAGCTACAGGACTCCACAAAGTGGCTCTTCCAAAGATTCTATTCTATGATTCGTTTGCAGATGAAGGACATTGATCTGAATCCGGAGAAACTGGAATTGTACAAGTCAAAGATCAGGCTGAACAATCTGAATGGAAACGCTTTGGTTTATTCTAAAACAAACGAGATCCGAGAGGCTTTGGACATGTCGCTGGGTGACTGGGCTTCCTTCAACGCCTTCTTCCTTCAATCCCAACCGCCACCAACGGCTTCCTTTCCTCCACAGAACCCAACGTACCACAGTCACAACCTATTATCTCACCAGATGGGGACCGCACAAAACCTCCAAAGCCAACAGTTTAGCATCGCTGTGTGAACAATGGACGAGGCCGATGGGCCCTCATCAACCTGTCCGCTCCCTCCGCTCAGCGGGGTCCGGCCACCATCGGCGGTCAGGCCTTCAGCTCTCTGCTCCCTACCCTCTGGAACTTCATCCCACATTCCCTTCGCCTTGCTCAACCCCCTTCCCCTCCCTTGCCTCCTTCAAGGCATGTTGCAAGACACTCCTCTTCGACCGTGCCTTCGGTCACCCCCCTCCCTTGGGAGTGGGGGGAGGTGGAGGGGGGGGGGGGGAAACAGTGGGCGGGCAGGGAGGGGGGGCAATGGGGCGGGGAGGGGGTTGTGGGGGGTGGGAAATTAAATCTGCCAATGGTACATTTAACAATAATGATTATCGCGTCTACGAGACGTCTCAAAGCGCTTGACGGGATACACCGTAAAGTGTAGTGACTGTGTGGCTTGTGGGAGAAATGTGGCAGCCAATGGCGCCCAGTGACGTCCCCACAAACAGTAGTGGATTGAGTGAACAAATTACTATTTTTTGGGAGGGATTATTAGCCCTCGGGAAGCAATCCGTTATCTTGTGACGTTGGTTGTCTCAGATATTGCCTCCTCGTCTGATCTCCCCTCTGGTTCTTCGGCCAATTAATCTTAGATCCTCTGGTTACCTCCCCACCCGCCCGGCAGACCACACGATGCCTCCTCGCTCAACATGTTAGAGCCGCACACAGGAGACGTTGTGGAATTCTTGTTTTCTCACGTCATGTGAATGTCATATTAATAAATATTTGCATTTTTGTCTTGAAAACAATCATCGCCTTCCGTGTTTGTGTTCAGGAGGTAAGTCGGTAATGCCTGAGTTTGATTCACGTCGGGAGGAGTCCTCAAGTTGCTTCACACAATATGCTGCAAAGTGTAGTGACCGTGTCTTTTTGGGTGTGGACATGGCAGCCAATTTGCAGACAGAAACGTCACACAACAACACCAACTTGCATTTGTAAAGGTCAGGGTATCGAGGGATATGGGGCAAAAGGGGGAATTTGTCTCTCGTGCCCTCGGCTCTAGCATCGGCGGCCGGGCTTTCAGTCACTACAGCCTCAAAACTCTTGTCTATCCTTCCCTCCACCTCTGCCCTTCCTTCCCCATCTACAGGTCGTGTCTGAAGACCTTTACTCTTCGACTGTTCCTACGGTGCCCTCCCCCTGGCTTGGCGTCATCGTCGAGGTTCTGGGGCGCGAGCCCACGTGAGGGGGTTCTGCGCAACCACAAGTCCTCGTTGTATTTCTTGACAGGAACAGGTTTTTTTTTTAACCAAATTAAAACTACATCGGAGTCTCTCATAAGTAATTCTACGGGACCTGAACTTTGGCAGAGGTTGTGAGGATAGGCCTCAATCGGCAAACCATACATCCAAGAAGTAGTCATTGATTAACTTCAAGTGCCTCCTTATCGTTTTGGCTTCCGCCTGATATTAACGGATGCAATAAACATGTCGAACAGGTGCTCAAGGGGGATAAGTCCACCCGGTCCGGACGGGATGCAGCCCAGGTTCCTGAGGGAAGTAAGGGTGGGAACAACGGAGGCTCCGGCCACGATCTTTCAATCCTCCTTCGACACCGGGTGGTGCCAGAGAACTGGAGGGCTGCAAACGTCACACCTGTGCAAAAGTGGGCAGAAGAATGAACCCGGAAACTACAGGCCAGTCAGCCGAACGTCCGTCAGACAGACAGACAGACAGACAGACAGACAGACAGACAGACAGACAGTCCGTCAGTCAGTCAGTCAGTCAGTGGTGGGGAAACTAATAGAGACTGTAAATGCATTTTCACTTAGAAAAATAGGGTGAAGGCAGTGCAATTTATGTGGATTTTTAAAAGGCGTTTGATAAAAGTGCCACATAAGAGACTTGTAGGCAAAACAGAAGCCCACGATATTAAAGTGATACGGCAGCGGATACAGAACTGATTGGGAGACAGAGAGCAGAGAGTGGTGGTGAACGGTTGTTTTTCTGACTGGAGGGAAGTGTGCGGTGGTGACCCCCAGGGGGTCAGTATTGGGATCACTACTGTTTGTGCTCCATATAAATGACCTGGACTTGGGTATAGGGAGGACAATCTCCAAGTTAGCAGATGGTACTGAGCTGGAAAAGTAGCAAACAGTGAGGAGGATAGGAGCAGACTGCAAACGGACTGGTAAAATGGGCAGACAGGTGGCGGATGAAGTTTAATGCGGAGAAATGCAAAGTGATATGATAGAGGAAGAATGAGGAGAGGAATATAAGTTGATGGTGGAAGCTTAAAGGGGGTGAAGGAACAGAGAGACCTGGGGGTTCATATCAGTAAATCTTTGAAGATGGCCGGACAGGGAGATAAAGCTGTTAAAAAAAAAGCATACGGGACACTGGAGTTTATAAACAGGGGCGTAGAATACACGAGTCAGGAAGTTATGATGAACCTTTATATAAAACACTGGTTCGGCCTCAGCGAGAGACTGGGTTCAGTTCTGGGCCCCGCACTTTATGAAGGATGTCAAGGCATTGGAGAGGGTGCGAAGGAGATTGACCAGAAATGGTACCAGGAATGAGGGACTTCATTGCCTGAAAGGCCGGTGGAAGCCGATTCGATAACAGCTTTTAAGAGAGTAGATAATTATTTGGGGAGGACAAGTTTGATCAGGGCTGTGGGGTGAGAGAGTGCGGGGGAGTGGGGTTGATCGGGGCTGTGGGGGGAGAGAGCACGGGGGAGTGGGGTTGATTTGAAGAGCTCTTTTCGAAGACACAATGGGCCGAATGGCCTCCTTCTGTGCCGTATGATTCTACGAAACGCTCAACAGATGAAAGTCTGTCGATCTACAACGATAAACCTCGCGTTCGACGCAGCGTCTTATCGTGCCTTCGAGACGACCCAAAAGCGCGTCACAGAAGACACTGTCAAGTGCGGTGACCGTGTATTTTGTGGGCGAAACATTTGGGCACATTTATCTTTGGGAGGGATATTAGCCCCGGAAAGTGATCTCTGCCAATCGACCAACAACTGAGCTCCTGAGTAAACAGAGGTGTGTGTGTGTAGAGTGAGGCAACTCCTAAGATCTCGCCCTGACCTGTCTCACCCGGCAATCAATCCTGGATCCTCTCGCTCGCCGAGGAGAGTGCTCTCTCTCCCCAACGTGGCTTTCAAACTTCAAAAGAAGTTTTCCATTTGAGTCAAGACAGCTGTCCGTCCGCCCATTAAAAAATACTACCTCGCGAATAATCCATCAATAGCTTTTGACCCCCCCACCCCTCCCACTCCCCGCCTTACAATAAAAGCCGTCAACGAAAGAGTTAGTGACAGTCAAAGTTCAGAGTGGTTGGATTTGACTTTGATCGGATTGTGCAGATATGATCAACGTATTTAACCGACTGATTTGCCTTTGGCCGCACTCTAGTCTGAACGCTGCCGGCAGTGGGACCTGGTTTACCCGAGCGAACGCAGTTTGCAGGTACAAATTCTGCTGTAAGAATAATAATAATAATAATAATCCTTTGCGCTTGACACGGCCCCTCATCACGTCTTCGAGACGTCTCCAAGCGCTTCACAGGATACACTGTGAAGTGAACTGACTGTATATTTTGTGGGCGAAACGCGGCAGCCGATCGCGCACAGCAGTGTCCCCACAAACAGTTGTTTGATATTATTATTATTATTAAAATAGTAACTATGGCACACCATCAGTCAAGAGATTTGGCCGGTTGAGCAGATACTTCGCTCACTCCTCTTCAATAATTCTTCGCCGAGCCACCCAAACTCTTCAGTTGTCTTCCAGTGTGGGTAGTCCTCCTCGGCTGGAGTCTTGTAGCTCAGCGGTTAGAGCACTCGCCTCCCAAGCGAGAGGATCCCAGCAGTTTCCTTACTTATTACAATAATAACAACTCGCCTGTGTTTACCAGTAAGTAGGAACCCGGTTGTTCGTCGATTGGCGGATTGCTTTTCCTTGGGGTAATAATTCCTTCCATTTTTTTTCACTCAATCCGTGTCTGTTTGTGCGACGCTGCCGTGCGCCATTAGCTGACGCGTTTCGCCCACAAAAATGCGCAGTCGCTAGACTCTATGTGTATCCCTTGAAGCGCTTTGAGACGTCTCGAAGACGTGATAAGGCGCTGTATCAAAAGCAAGGATTATTATTGTTATTTTCCTGTCTTTCTTCCCCTGCCCCTTCTCCGCATGTCCTCATGATCTGCTCCCTTCCAACATCCAATCCCGAGTCCTGAGATGTTGACTCAGATCCTCTTTCTCCGTGGATGCTGCCTGACCTACTGAGTGTTCCTAGCGACGTCTTGTCTTTATTAACTCGCGTTTGTCTCTGTTCAGCTCTGGAGGAGACGACGTAAAGCAAAATGACCATCTCCGACACAGCAGGTAAAACCATCCCATTCCAGTCGTCGCTCTGGAACATCCTTCGCGACATCTTGATTCGGTTCAGCGCTGTATTTTGTTCCAACAAAGAGGATTTTTAGCTGATTAGACCCCAGCCGTTCCCACCCAACGGGCAAGTTTCCTTACTCCACACACATGCACGCACTCCTACGTGCTTCTGTTTACCAGCGGTAAGTGGGAACCTGGTCGTTACACGTAAACAGAGGTGTGTCTGTGTGTCTGTGTGTGTGTCTGTGTCTGTGTGTGGGGGGGGGGGGGGGTGGGGGGGAGTAAGGAAACTTGCCTAAGGTTTTGCCCTGACCTGATCCGCCCGCAAATCGAACCCGGGTCCTCTGGCTTGTGAGGCGAGGGCTCCAACCACTACGATACAGGACTCCAAATATTAAGGGATTCCACCATTGCGCCCCGAAACTCAATCCCTCCCTCTGCCCCCACCCGCACCCCCTCTTCAAGTCCCACCTGCAAACTTTTCTTTTCGACCGTGTTTACGGACCTCTCTTCCGTAAAGCGTCGTGTCTGTGGGTTTTGTGGGCGAAACGCTACGGCCAATTGCGCCCAGCGACGTCCCCACAAACAGCCGTGGGTCGAAGCGACCGCAGTTCTGATTTTAATTTGCTACTGAATGGCCTTTTCTGCGTCTAATTTCCTACGGATGAATTTCAGATCAGACCAAGTATGACGATTTTGCCATCTGCCTCGCTGATGGCATGTTCCACATCCCGACTCCAGTGACGGTGGGATTATACGCGCCGTGGGGATGCCGGATAAATCGCGTCCTGCAGAAAATAGAAGGTGCGTAGCTCAGTGGTTAAAGCCCTCGCCTCGCGAGCGAGAGGACCCGGGTTCGATTCCCGGCCGGGTCTGGTCAGGGCGAGACCTCAGGCAAATTTCTTCACTCCACACACACACACTCGCCTCTGTTTACCAGCAGTTGTTAGTCGACCGGTGGATCGCTTTTCCGGGGGTAGTGATTCCTTCTCGCCGAAAAAACTGCTCACTCAACCCACGACCGTCCGTGGAGACGTCGCTGGGCGCGCGCGCGCTCGGCTGCCACGTTTCGCCCACGGAGCACACGGTCACCGCGCTTTGCAGTGTGTTCTCATCACGTCTTCGAGACGTCTCAAAAGCGCTTCGCGGGACACGCTGTGAAGTGCGGCGACTGTGAATATTGCGGGCGAAGAAGCGCGGCAGCCGATCGGGCCCCAGCGACGTCCCCACAAACCGCCGTGGGTCGAGCGACCCAATCATTATTATTCCTCCGCTGCCTCTTTCGTTTCCGTTGTTGGCGTTTCTCTCCCCCGGGCGTGCGGCTTTGTACAATGTTCCCGTCGCCTTTCCGTAGGCCACATGACGAACCGGGCAAAAGACTTCGAGCGGCAGCAGAAGGCCGCGGGCGGCTCGGAGAAGGGGCCCGGGGAAACTCCTCGCCGATCCACCGGCCTCGGTTTCGTTGACCTGCTGTTCCGCTTCCTCTGCCTGAACCCTCGGCTCACGCCTCAGCACGAAGGACGCAAAAACATCCGCTTCATTTTCGTGAACTTCAGCGCCTGGCAGTTCGCGGGAAGCGATTTCGTGTGGGCTGGTCTCATCACGACCCTGTGCGACACCGTCAAAAGCGCCTTCGGGAACATCCCACTGAGCATCGTAAGAGCTCTGGGCGCGGACATCGGCGTCAGCCACAAATCGAAGCGGGAGTGGGACTGGAAGACTCTACTGGGTATCCCAATTTGGATCATTTTCCCTGCCCTCGTGCTGCTGATTATTCTGTTGGTCGTGCTCTTCGTAGTGGGTAGCCTCCTGGTTTTCGATGAAGGCAATAAGATTATTTTAGCCTTCGAGAGCGTGGGGGCTGGGGTGCTGGGCTGCTCGACCGTAGTGCTCGTTAAAAATATCTTGATGGTGGTCAAGAATATGCTGTACAGCCAGAAGGACACCGTCAACAGCCTCATGAACAAGACCAACTACAGCGCCCAGTTGGGCTTCATGAGCGACGTGAAGAACGAGGTCAAAGTCCTCACCAACTTCATCCGATACATGGAAATCTTCGAACGCAGGAAGATACGCATCATCCTGAAGATCGTGAACCTAGACAGGTGCACCCCGGACAAGGTGGTGGGGGTGCTGGACGCGATGAACATCCTCCTCTCGGACCCCGAAGCCCCCTTCATCTCCATCCTCGCCGTCGATCCCAGCATCATCGCCAGCTGCGTGGAGAGATCGTCGCGACTCAAAGGCGTGGCCGATAACGGATACGTGTACCTGAACCGGATTATCACTCTCCCCTTTTGCATTCCCGAGATGGACACCGAGACCAAGTTAATTACCTTGAAGGGCATTATAAATCGCAAGACCTTGCTCAGCAGTCGTAAAGGGCCGAGCAGAAGCGAGACGGACTGCGAGGGATCCGGCGAGGAGCGTATACCGCTCGTCGAAGTCAAGGAGGTGAAGGGAAGGGATGAGGTTGAACGTCAAATCCTAAAGGCCTACGACTGTTTGGAACATCTACAGGAGTTCATCGAAGAGAACTATCTTGAAATGAGGAGGATTGTCAACAGCGTTAACATTATGGTCCGACTGATGGCGGCTCGAGGGCAACCCTTAAATAACACCCTTCCCAGACTCGTTGCCTGGGTTATTTTGACAAGTCATTGGCCAACCAAGTTCAGTTGGATATCGCAATGTTTGGAAGACATGCAGCAAACGTTGAAGGAGGTTAATGAAGATAAATCATTGCTGAGCATATATGAAGAGTCCTACGATGAGTTGAAGTTAGCACACGAAGAAATGGACAAGTTTCTGGAACTGGATGGAGATCCAGAACTGTTCCACACTCTCCTTGAAAAGCTCGACTTCAAAATCCAGGACTCAAACCAATTCCTGCCCTACACCATCAACATTGATCCTTCCTTGAAACGGAAGATGGAATTACTCCGTGGAAAAGAGATTTTCGGGCGGAAACAGATAAACAAGGATAATGTCAAACCATTCACTGTGCTTCAAGTCTTGAGAATGGATGCAAAACAGGTCTGCGAAAAGGTGAGTGACGCCATTTTATTTGGGTCAGCCGGGTGTCTGACTCACACGGAAACCCGTCACCGTGACCGGTCGGGTGTCTGACTCACACGGAAACCCGTCACCGTGACCGGTCGGGTGTCTGACACACACGGAAACCCGTCACCGTGACCGGTCGGGTGTCTGACTCACACGGAAACCCGTCACCGTGACCTGCCGGGTGTCTGACACACACGGAAATCTGTCACCGTGACCGGCCGGGTGTCTGACACACACGGAAATCTGTCACCGTGACCAGCCGGGCGTCTGACACACACGGAAACCCATCACCGTGACCGGCCGGGTGTCTGACACACACGGAAACCCGTCACCGTCACCGTGACCGGCCGGGTGTCTGACACACACGGAAACCCGTCACCGTGACCGGTCGGGTGTCTGACACACACGGAAACCCGTCACCGTGACCGGTCGGGTGTCTGACACACACGGAAACCCGTCACCGTGACCGGTCGGGTGTCTGACACACACGGAAACCCATCACCGAGGCTTAAAAAGTCTCCAAACCCGACTGAGAATTCCCCACATCCCCCCCACACCCGGGAACCCCAGAGAGAGAGTCGGGATGGGATGCGCTCTCTCTCCCTCTCTCTGGAGGGACGCCTCCTGCTTACCTAATTCCGGAGAGTATCAGGCGCAGGTAGATGAGAGCCCAGGCTTGGGGGGGGGAAGCCCTGAGTGTGCGTTGGAATCTAACCACATATCACGGACTGGCAAGCTTTCCCACTGCTTGTCCAGCGAGGACCACCCTACCCATTAGGGGCGTTGGCTTGCAGGGGCTATTAATAATTGGGAAAAAAAATTGGTTACTCAATCCCATGACTGTTTGCCCACTGCTGGGCACAAATGGCTGTCATGTTTCACGTACAAAACGCACAGTCACTACCCTTTAGTGTGTCCCGGTGAAGCGCTTTGAGACGTCTCCAACGACCTGAGAAGGTGCCGTGTCAAACGCTAATAAGGATCACTGTCATTCTAACCGTTATTGTTGCTATCATTTCAGATGGAGGAGATCAATTTGTTGGAATACTCCCAAAAAGTCATGGCCAAGAACCTGAACGGGCGGACGTTTATTTATTCTTACAACAACGAGATCAGGGAGGCTTTGGAAATGACGTCGCTCAGTGACTGGGCGACTTTCAAAGTCTACTTTCTTCAAGCCAGGCAGCAACCTTTGGATTCCACTCTCCCGGACTGGCTGTCACGACGAGATAAGCGAAGGTCGGGGCAGCCGTCGAGCGAAGGGGACTGCGAGAAAGTACTCATCAACACAACTTCAGAATCAACCGTTTAATGTAATGATAATAATAATAATAATAATAATAATCCTGGCATCTCATACCACGCCCTTATATCACGTCTTCGAGACGTCTCAAAAGCGCTTCACAGGATACACCGTGAAGTGAATCTCTTGCAATAAATCTAGATTTGAAAGGGTCAGTGATTTGCCACGTGATGCGATTCTCCTAAAATGGGTTATAAAATGGCGTTAATAAATTGGGTTTGCTGTTTGGGGTTCGATTGGACTTGTTTTAAGTTTGAAAATGACGATACCGGACTGATTTATTGCTCTACGAAATCTACATACAATAAAGTGTTGCACATCCACACACCAACTCTCCACTCCTGTTTATTTACATATTACTATATTATTATTCCTTCTGTCGTTGCTCTGTTGAGTGCCATCTCCTTGCGTTTTCAATTTATGTCTAATTTACGCTCCTTTAAATATTTTTTAGAATTTATAGCGAGGACACATTACTGAGGACCAACACCCTGGAGAATAATAATAATAATAATAATCCTTGCCATTGATATAGCGCTGTGCAAAGGGATTCAAACCCGGGTCCTCTCGCTCGCTAACCCGTTCGCTGCAACTAAAAGTTGTAATGGATATTAATGTTGGTTTCATGAATCAAATTCATGTTGTAGAATCGGGACCAAATGATTACGATATAAAGCAGCATTTACTGATCCCGTAAAAAAAATCTTGTGCTGTGATATTCATTCTTCCGAGAGCACAGAAACATCGCAGAAAATAGCAAAGTACGTGGTAATGATACAGTAAATGTCTCCGTCAAAAGTGCAGAATGTACAGTTGCTTCTCTGAACAGATTCTTTCTCTTTGACCGCGCCTTCGGTCACCCTCTCCGCCCTCCACCCCCCTCCTGATCCCAACCCCCAGCTCGGGTCCGAGTCCCCGACTGTCCAGCCCAGCCCAGCGCCTTGGGAAGTCCTCCTGTGGGCAAAGCAGGAGGGCGGTGGGAGGGGATTGGGGGAGAACGTGACAAGAGTTTCGGGGCGTAGTGACTGGGGTGGAGGTGGGGTGGAGGGCGGGAGGGACGAGCAGGAGCGAAGAGGAGGAGGAGGAGGAGGCGTCGGGAGGTGAAGCCGAGTGTGAAGATCTCGCTGCTGCTCTTAACGAGCTCAGTACTCCACTCCGTAGCGGTCAAAGTTGCGGAGAATGATGCCCAGCTTGAGGTGGACCTTCCCCATGGCGGTGGTCTGCAGACGGTAGCGGTCGGCCCCGGTGTAGATCAGGTCGCTGTTTTTCAGTTGGACGCCCCCCCCGACAAACATCTGGGACATCTGCTCCTGCCAGGACCCCAGGGGCCGCCAGGTCACGCAGTCCAGCTCGTGGAAACCCGGGCTGGACGGCACGTGGCAGAAACCGTAGCCGTACAACTCGTTCCGGCCGAACGAGTCCTGGTGCCAGACCTGCAGGAAAAGCTTTGGCCAACCTGAGGCACAGAGGAGACAGGATAGAACCCTGGAGTCACACCGCACGCACGGAAGGAGGCCATTCGGCCCATCGGGTCTGTGCTGCTCTTTGAAAAGAGCTTCCAAATCAACCCCACTCCCCCGCGCTCTCCCCATAGCCCCGATCAACCCCACTCCCCCGCTCTCTCCCCATAGCCCCGATCAACCCCACTCCCCCCGCGCTCTCCCCCCAAACTTCTATCCTCTTCTCTCTTGAAAGTTGTTATCGAATCGGCTTCCACCAGGCGTTCAGGCAACGCATTCCAGATCCCAACAACAACAACAACTTGCACGTACACAGCCCCCCCCCCCACAAGAGGCCCTCTACCCTCTCCACCTGACTGAAATCCCTCATTCCTGGTAAACCCCCTTTGCACCCCCTCCAGGATAGTTTAGATGATTTTATTATAACGATAATAATAATAATAATCTTTGCATTTGATACAGTGCCTTATCACGTCTCAAACTGTGCTACAGATACCTTGCAGTCCTTTTGTGGCGTAGTGTATGTCCAGAGGATGTGACCAATGGGCGATTGGCTCATTTTCGGGGCTGTCCACCTGCGTTCTACCTTCCACCGAGCCGGACAAAAGCTTCCACGCGCAGCCTGCACAGCGAGGGGAGTCCGCAGTCAACAACTCACACAGGAGAGCGTCCCGGAGCGCTTGTCGGTGGGGGAGCACGACACGGAGACGGGGGGCGGGAGGAGGGAGGGTGACCGTAAGTACAGCCGAAGTCCTGAAGGTGGGGAAGGAAGGGGAGGGTTAGAGGGAGAGCGTGACAGAGTTTCGGGGGGTAGTGGCTGAAGGTGTCCCACAAACAATCGTGAATTGAGTGAATACGTTATTATTATTATTATTATTTCGAAGGGATTATTCCCCCCGGGAAAGCAAGTCACCAATCGACTAACAAGCGGGTTCCTACTTACTGCTGGTGTGTGTGTGTGTGTGTGTGTGCGTGTGTGTGTGCGTGTGTGGAGTGAGGAAACTTGCCTGAGGTTTCGCCCCGACCTGACTGACCCGTCCGGGAATCAGACGGGGGTTATTAAGAGTGACAACCCCCCCCCACCACCGCCCCCCCCCCCGCACCAGCCCACAGTGAGCGCTGTACCTGCGTGGATCCCCCATTTACAGAAGAGGTTCTGCTGTGGGAAACCACTGGCTCCGGTGATCTGACCGATGATGTGCAGCTCTGCCATTCTCCTGTAAAGAGATGGAAACACCTCCCTTAACGCAACCACCACGACAACAACTGGCATTTTACACAGTGCCCCCTCACGCGGGGCGAGAGTGACACTGAGCCGGGCTGGGGTGGGGGGGGGGAGGGAGTGGGGGAGGCGACTGTAGGCACCGGTCGAAGAGGAAGGGCTATCGGGCACCACCTGAAGATGGGGAAGGATAGGGGAGAAGGCGGAGGGGACGGAGGGGCAGAGAGGGAGAAAGTGACAAGAGCTTCGGGGCGCAACGGCTGAACGCGCGGCGACCGATGGTGGAGCGGAGGGCACGAGGGACAAGCAGGAGGTCGGGGCCAGTCGAGCAGAGGCAGCGGGAGGTGGGTTGGGTGGGGGGGGGGGGGGGGAAGCAGGTCGGGGAGAGGAGGTTGGGAGGTGCCGGGGCGTGAGGGGGGGGGGATTTGATGAGCGAGTGAGAGGGGTCTTGAGACGCAACCATCTGATGCGACGTCAGTTACCCCAACTGGTCCCCACTCCCCCCGCTCTTACCCCAACTAGTCCCACTCCCCCCGCTCTTACCCAACTAGTCCCCACTCCCCCCGCTCTTACCCCAACTAGTCCCCACTCCCCCCGCTCTTACCCCAACTAGTCCCCACTCCCCCCGCTCTTACCACAACTAGTCCCCGACATCTCGGGGAATTGCTATCAGGCAACGATAACGAACACGTACGTACCCGGTGGGGGTCTCCCTGCGGCTCAGGGGTTAGTCAGAGCGAACGGGAGGACCCGGGTTCGATTCCCGGGCGGGTCAGGTTGGGGGGGGGGCAACGTTGGGCAGGTTTCCTTACTCCACACACACACAGCAGCAGTCAGTAGGAACCCGCTTGTTAGTCGATTGGCGGACACTCTCTCTCACGCGCTCTCTCTCTCTCTCTCGCGCACTCTCTCTCTCTCACGCACACTCTCTTGTTCTCTCTCTCTCTCACGCACTCTTTCTTGTTCTCTCTCTCTCTCACGCACTCTCTCTCACGCACTCTCTCTCACGCAAACTCTCTCACACACTCTCTCTCTCTCCACACTCTCTCTCTCACGCACTCTCTCTCACGCACTCTCTCTCACGCTCTCTCTCTGTCTCACACTCTTTCTCACACACACTCTCTCTCTCTCACCTCTCAGCTC
>NW_024705642.1:0-29856 GCF_018977255.1 Callorhinchus milii | reverse complement strand
CCCCCCCACAGACAACCCCCCCCCCACAGACAACCCCCCCCCCCCCCCCCACAGACAACCCCCCACAGACAAACCCCCCCCCCCCCACACACAACCCCAATAGAGATACAATGGAGCCCCTCTTGGTGGTGCGGGTTTGCTGACGCTGTAGCTCCAAAATAAAGAGGTTTGTGATAAACCCAATTAAAATGAGGGCTGTAAATGAGTTTCCATCAGCAGAGGTGAGCATGTGGGGGGGGGGGGGGAGGAAACTACTAATTACTTCTGCTGCCAGAACCCTCTCACCAACAAAAACATATTTGCGCATCTTCCTAATGTTCACTCTCCACTGAAAAGTATTTTACAGAAATGAAACCCGTTCAGGAAATACTTTTGTAAGTTTGATTGTTTCTCCGCTTCACATGACTTCAGGGATTTATAGTGATGTGAGATCCCCCCCCCGCCCCCCGCCCCCCGCCCCCCGGCTTATTATCTCTCACCATCAACGGACATTTGTGGAGTCCTGTAGCTCAGTGGTTAAAGCGCTCACCTCGCAAGCGAGAGACAAGTTTCATTCCTGGCAGCGAAATGTTGGCCAAGTTCCCTTTCTCCACACGCCTCTGTTTACTCAGCAGCAAGTAGGAACCCGATCGCTCGGTGATCGGCAGATCGCTTTGAGACGTCTGAACGACATGATAAGGCGCTGTATCAAATGCAAGGATTACTATTATAACTTTTTTGTGCACTATAGTATAATCTTGTGGACTTGTGGAGTCCTGTAGCTCAGTGGTTAGAGCACTCGCTTTGCAAGCGAGAGACCTGAGTTCAATTCCAGGCAGAGGGCGAAACCTTGGGCAAGTTTCCTTACTCCACACAGAGCCTAATAATAATCCCTCCAAAACCAAAACAATAATAAATTGGTCATTTTCAATCTAGAACTGTTTGTGGGACATTGCTGTGCGCAATTAGCTGCCGCGTTCGCCCACAAATATACAGTCAATTCACTTTACAGTGTGTTCTGTGAAGCGCTTTGGGACGTCGAGAAGACGTGAAAAGCGCTATATCAAATGCAAGGATTATTATTATTATTATTATCTTGCCAACCTCCATGGTTGCTGCTATTAGGAGTCGAGTGGTTTGGAAAGAGCAATGTACACACAGCAATGCGCCAGATTGGGAATATTGTGAGGGGAATATTTTTCTTCTGGACCACATAGAAATGCACCTTTGTGTTATCTTCTTTATACTAATAAAATAACAAAGTCTGTCTGCGCTTCAAGAAGGATCTCAATAACCAATTGACGTAGAGACATGATTTGTACCTCATTGGAAAGGTCTGGTAACTGGGAGTGACATGGGCATATTTATTTTCCGGTATCTCCTGTTGTTTATGAGTTATTTTCAGTTTTGCGTTTTTTGCTGCAGTTACACCTGATGGCCACCGAGTCAAAGTGGCGCTGTGGCATCGTGTGTCACAGAGCATCCAACGTATGTACCCACACACTGCAGGTACACCTGGTGGCCACACCGGCTGACCGTGGCGCTGTGGCATCGTGTCACCGAGCGCACACATGTGTATGTACTCACACTGCAGGTACACCTGGTGGCCACACCGGCTGACCGTGGCGCTGTGGCGGGTGTGTCACTGAGCGCACACGTAGTCAAGCGGCGGGAACTAAACAAAGAACACAGACAAAGCTGAACCACAGCAACACCAACAAAATTACATCTTTAAAGCGCTGTGTCCTCCCACTGGAGCCCTCCCACTGAGCCCTCCCACTGCGTTCTCCCACAGGAGTCCTCCCACTGAGTCCTCCCACTGAGTCCTCCCATTGAGTCCTCCCACAGGAGCCCTACCACAGAGCCCTCCCACAGGAGCCCTCCCACTGAGTCCTCCCACAGAGCCCTTCCACTGAGTCCTCCCCAGGAGTCCTCCCACAGGAGCCCTCCCACTGAGTCCTCCTACAGGAGCCCTCCCACAGAGTCCTCCCACAGAGTCCTCCCACAGGAGCCCTCCCACTGAATATAGATAAAGACAAATGTTAAATCTTTGTGTTAATCTACATTCCATATCGGATCCTTTGGTTGCAGGCGAAGCTGCAATGGTATATATTTTTTTTTTTGATCAGCCGGTCTCAGACACATAAGGAAACCAATCACTGTGCTTAAGAGTATCCAGACCAAACTGAATGGAATGAACACTCTCTGGAGGGAAGGATCCTACTTACCTAATTGTGAAAAGTATTTAAGCGCTCCTCAAGCAAGGTAGCGTCCCTGTGAGTATAATTGCAAGCTGTTGTTGTTATTAGGAGCAGGTTGGCAAGAGGCAAGGCTCGGGGACCCTAAATTGTGCATTGGGGTAACTGCTGGAGTCTAACCAGCTAAACCACATAGTTTGCGGTTTTATGTTGTGTTGCAGAAATACTTTCTCCCCATGAAGAGCATTTTCTGAGGCTTGCGTGTTATGTGCGATCTATTAGTGAAGTTACAGTAAACAGCTGCTCCCTCTAAATGCCTTTCTCTCCACATCAAATTGCCAGTTATTTGATGCTCGTAACTAAACTTCCTGCTCCACTCATCTTCCTCTCCCTCTTCAGCACAAAATGAGATAAAGGCTGGTAGGAAGAGAAAGAGATGGGACTTGTTGTTTGAATTATGTTTGCACACACACACAGACAAACTCACACACAGACACACTCACACACACAGAGACACACTCATACAGACACACTCACACAGACACGCACACACAGACACACACACAGACACGCTCATACACACACAGACACACTATAATAATAATAATAATCCTTGCACTTGATATAGCGCTTTTCACGTCGGGAGGACGTCCCAAAGCGCTTCACAGAACACACTGTAAAGTGAATTGACTGTATATTTGTGGGCGAACGCGGCAGCCAATTGCGCACAGCAATGTCCCACAAACAGTTGTAGATTGAAAATGACCAATTTATTATTGTTTTTGGTTTTGGAGAGATTATTATTAGGCTCTGTGTGGAGTAAGGAAACTTGCCCAAGGTTTCGCCCTCTGCCTGGAATTGAACTCAGGTCTCTCACTTGCAAAGCGAGTGCTCTAACCACTGAGCTACAGGACTCCACACTCACACTCACACATACTCACACACACACTCACTCACACACACACTCACACACACACACAGGCACACTCATGCACCTACAGACACACTCACGCACACACACAGATACACACACACAGACACACTCACACACACACTCACTCACACACACACAGACACACTCACGCACACACACAAACAGACATACGCATGCGTACACAGTCACACATACAGACAGACACAAACACACAGACACATACAAACAAACCTGTAAAGCTCTTTGCTGCCTTCCTCGTGTTGCTGGCTCGCTTATGTTTCTATTAGAAGCAGAGACATCTACAGCAGAGAAGGAGGCCATTCGTGCCATTGAGTCTGCACTGGCTTATAGAGCAAGGAGATCAATCGCACTGTCTCTCCTTATCCCCACACCTTAAGTTCTCCTTTTGCTATTCTTGTGGCTATCTGTTGTGCAGTCCTGTAGCTCAGTGGTTAGAGCACTCGCCTCGCAGGTGAGAGGACCTGCGTTCGATTCCCGGGCAGGGTGAAACCTTAGGTAAGTTTCCTTGCTCCACAGCATTAAGTAGGAACTTGATTGTTAGCCAATTGGTGGATCACTTTCCAGGGGTAATAATCCCTCCAAAGGAAAAAATTTGGTCACTCAATCCACGACTGTTGGTAGGACAGTGGCGGGATCAGAATCCACCACTGTCAAGTACTCCAGAACCCTACCCCACATCAAGGGCACTATATAAATGCAAGTTGTTGTTGTTGACTGCTGTACACAATTATCTCCTGCGTTTCGCCCACAAAATACACAGTCACTACACTTTACAGTATATTCTGTGAAGTGCTTTGTCGCCTCTCAAGGACGTGATAAGGCGCTATATCAAAGCAGATATTATTACTATCTTCTAACTGTGCCCTCTGATCTTTGACTACCCTAGGAATGGAATATTAACGCCCATTCATTCTCCTGTCAATACAGGGAAAAGCACCAAGCCCCCAGTGTGCAGTTCGAGTGTTGGTTGTGCTGAGGCCGGGCTGACATCACTGGTCTCTGCTGGCCACCAGCATAAGCCGATCACCACACAGACGCCTGTCGTAATGAAGCCAGTTCCTTCATCCTCTGCCGTCGCAGTCGCTCATATTCTGCAGCAGGTAATCACTGGAGAAAGAACAACAACAACAACTTTCATGTCCACAGCGCCCCTCACGCAGGGCAGTGTCCCAGAGCACTTCACAGCGGTGGAGCACGACACCGAGCCGGGGGGAGGGGAGGTGACCATAAGCACGATCGAAGAGGCAGAATCTGATGATGAGGAAGGAGGGGGCCGGCGGAAGGATCAGGGAGAGAGTGACAGAATCAGGTTGTAGTGGCTGAAAGCGTGAAAGAAAATGCATACATGTCAGCTTGGCTGTGGTGGTGTGACTGGCCTCTGGGGCAGAGGGTTGTGGGTTCGAGCCCCACATCAAGAAACTGAGGCGCTGTCCAGATTGACAGTCCACGGTGGATGTTGCACTAAGGGAGGTGCCATCATCACACCTGACCAGCAATTACCTGTGAAGCACTTGGGGACGTTTGACATTTCTCAGACATATCCAATGCAAAAACAAGTGCTATGTCCCATTTGGCTATAAACTGCAGTGTCCCGTCTGGTACAACAATAAGCCATCAATTAGACAACTTGTACTGCGTCTACACAGAGTACGTATTATTATTGCAGTACTATTCCAGAGTAATGGGAGTATTAATCCTACTGTGTTGTAAGGAGTCCTGTAGCTCAGTGGTTAGAGCACTCGCTTTGCAAGTGAGAGACCTGAGTTCAATTCCAGGCAGAGGGCGAAACCTTGGGCAAGTTTCCTTACTCCACACAGAGCCTAATAATAATCCTCCAAAACCAAAAACAATAATAAATTGGTCATTTTCAATCTACGACTGTTTGTGGGACATTGCTGTGCGCAATTGGCTGCCGCGTTCGCCCACAAATATACAGTCAATTCGCTTTGCAGTGTGTTCTGTGAAGCGCTTTGGGACGTCCTCCCGACGTGAAAAGCGCTATATCAAATGCAAGGATTATTATTATTATTATATTGCTGCAATGGGAGATCTGAATGATGTCATCCAGATTGCTAACAGTTAGTATCGAATGCAAGGAGTCTTGTACCGTATGTGGAATCCTCTAGTGTAGTGGGTAGAGCACTCGCTTCACAAAGAAGAGGACCCAGGTTCGATTCCCGGGCAGGGCAAAACCTTAGGCGAGTTTCCTTCCTTCACACGCCTCTGTTTACTAGCAGTAAATAGGAACCCGGTTGTTACCCGGTTGTTAGTCGATTGGTGGATCACTTTTCTGGGGATAATAATCTCTTCAAAAAAAAATTAATAGTGATAATAATTTGGTCACTCAATCCATGTTTGTGGGACACTGCTGTGTGCAATTGGCTGCAGCTTTTCGCCCACAAAATATTCAGTCACTACACTTTACAGTATATTCTGTGAAGTGCTTTGAGATTTCTTGAAGATGTGATAAGGCACTATATCAAATGCCAGGATTATTAATATTACTGTATTGTAAGGAGTGAGGTGTCATGGTTTGGGATGACCGTGATATGAAAGGAACCCTATAAATGTCAGTGTGTGTATTACTGTTCGATAATTACTACAATGGAGCACTGAATGACCTCATCCAGATTACTAACAAACAGTGTCAAATGCAAGGTGTGTGTGATGACTTGTGTCTCTGCCCTGTGAACCCAGATCCCTATAAAGCTACAGGGAGCTGCTCGGGGCAGCACAGCGAAGCCGGGTGAGGACTCCGAGGCTGAAGACAGTGAGGTGGAGGATGGCGACACGCTGGACCCTCAGACAGGCCTGTTCTACAGGTCGCACACAGCCGCTCAGCTCCCACACACAGCATTGCTGCAGCTTCGAGAGGCGGTACAGGGCAAACCCACAGCCCTGCAGGCAGTGAGTGGGGCAGTGCCCCAGGGCATCACAGTGAAACCTCAACAACAGCTTCCCAAGGTCCTGCTCCCCCCACAGCCCACACCCACACAGCCCCCACCCACACAGGCCCCACCCACAAAGCCCCTACCCCCACAGCCGCCGCCCGAGAGAGCCGTCAAACACCAGCCCACATCGTCTGAGCAGCAGCCACCCACGCAGGTAACATTATCAACAACAACAACGTGCATTTACACAGCGCCCTCAGCGCTTAACAATGCCGGAGCCTGACGCCAAACTAGGGGGAGGGGGGAAGTGACCGTAAGCACGGTCGAATAGGAAGGTCTTCAGTCGCGATATGAAAGGGGAGCGGGGGGCAAGGTGGAATGACTGGGGGAAGAGAGCCCAAAGCTTTGGAGCGTAGTGGCTGAAAGCGCAGACTCTGATGGTGGAGCGGAGGCAGTGGGTGGTGGGTTGAAGAGTCAGCAGGTCAGAGGTGGGGAGGTGCCGGGGCATCAAGGGATTTGATGACAAGTGAGAAGATCTTGAAATTGATCCGTATTAAATATAAGATAATCATTTTCTCTTTTTTTTCAAACAATGGATGTCCTTCATTCCCTTTCTATACCTATTGCTGATGTGATAGCAATAGAATTCTGATCCCATTTATTTATTTATTTTGACTTCTTATGAGTTTTACTGGGATCAGACCTGAGGTCATATGGTGTCTTCTGGTGTCCTGTAGCTCAGTGGTTAGAGCACTCGCCTCACAAGTGAGAGGACCCGGGCGGGGGGAAACCTTAGGCAAGTTTCCTTACTCCACACGCCTCTGTTTACAGCAGTGAGCAGGAACCCGGTTGTTAGTCAAATTGGAGGATCACTTTCCGGGGCTAATAATCTCTTCAAAAAATAACAACAATTTAGTCACTCAATCCACGACCGTTTGTGGGACGTCGCTGTGGGCAATTGGCCGCTGCGTTTCGCCCACAAAATACAGTTACTGCACTTTAAAGTATGTTCTGTGAAGCGCTTTGACACGTGTCAATGACGTGATAAGGAGCTGTATCAAATGCCAGGATTATTATTATTAGATTGAGCCCCCGGTGGCACAGACTTGATCAGGGCTGCTTTGCTGGAGTTTATTTGCCAATCCATGTTTTATGGTTATTTCAGCGCCTGTGTTGGCATTTTCAGGCACAGCCGCCCATCATAACACAGGGAGCGACAGTCACCAAGATCACGTTTGGCAATTGTCAGGCCACCACCATCACCAAGGCCACGGGAGGCAACTCAGAGGCCAAAGCCGCAGCCACCTCAACCAGTTACTACACCGTGCAGTCTTCCAAAAAGCTGCTGGAGACGGACATCCTCAAGATCTCCATGATGGAGGCCAAGATCGGGGTGAACGACGAAACCTCTGGGGGGGACCCCAACAAAGACAAGAGGCCGGCCAGCACCACGCGGACCACCTCTCCCAGCCCCTCCCAAAAACTCACACCAATCCTGGGGCTAAAGGAGCAGCCAAACAAGCCTCCCCCTCCCCGTATCCCCCCAGCCCCCTCCCCACCTCCCCCTCCACCTCCCACAACTCAAGAGAAGAGCCTCCCAAGTGGGGAGAGTGAAGAACCTGGGAAACCTGGCCCAAGCCACTTCCTCCAGATGCCGAGTGTAACACAGGACAAGTCGGAGCTCTCTGCAGATATTCTCATTCAGGTCAGCAACGCTCCCTTGGTCACTGCTCTCCAGCGCTGTTCTGCGATGTAGAGGTTAGAGCTCTCACCTCACAAGCGAGAGGACCTGGGTTCAATTCCTGGGCAGGGGAAACCTTAGGCAAGTTTCCTTACTCCACACACCTCTGTTTACAGCAGTGAGTAGCAACCCGGTTGTTAGTCGATTGGCGGATCACTTCTCAGGAGTAATAATCCCTCAAAAATAATATTGGTCACTCAATCCACGACTGTTTGTGGGACGCTGCTGTGCGTAATTGTCCCACGAACAGTCTGATCTGAGGGGAGAAGGGAAGCCGAGGGGGTGGAGGAGTTGAGACGGTGGGGGGGGTGGGGGAAGCTGAGGTGGGTGGGAGGTTACTAAAAGTTTGGTCAAAAAGCAATGTCTTAAGGTGGGCTTTAAAGGTGGGGAGAAACAGCAAAGCTTAGGATGGAGTTCCAGAGACACACCTTGAGACTGTAAACTGAACCGTTTAAGCTGTGTCTAAGCTGTTGGCACTGAGACCACCTGTAAATGACTCTCAGTTCATCCTCATTGTTTGGAGCTGAGGTGAACGCCTGGTTCAAGTTCCACGACTGCAGTTATTTCCAGAGTTTTTCTTTGTGAATGTTTTATAGAAAACTTCCATTCACTAAATGATTCTCCTTCTTCATCCTGAGCACTGTTACCATCGCTGAAGAGCCGAGGGTCACACGGTCTCTTATTGACCGTCACAGGAGAAAGAGACTCACAAACAGACACTTCGGCTTTCACAAAAAGCGGTTTGTTTGGTGTCATCGAACCTCACAGCACAGAAGGAGGCCATTCGGCCCACGGCTCTTTGAAAGAGCTACAACTACTCCCACTCCCTCCGCTCTTACCCCAACTAGTCCCACTCCCCCGCTCTTACCCCAACTAGTCCCACTCCCCTGTTTTTACCCCAACTAGTCCCACTCCCCCGCTCTTACCCCAACTAGTCCCACTCCCCTGTTTTTACCCCAACTATTCCCACTCCCCCGCTCTTACCCCAACTAGTCCCACTCCCCCCGCTCTTACCCCAACTATTCCCACTCCCCGCTCTTACCCCAACTAAACCCACTCCCCCACTCTTACCCAACTAGTCCCACTCCCCCCGCTCTTACCCCAACTATTCCCACTCCCCGCTCTTACCCCAACTAGTCCCACTCCCCCCGCTCTTACCCCAACTATTCCCACTCCCCGCTCTTACCCCAACTAAACCCACTCCCCCGCTCTTACCCCAACTAGTCCCACTCCCCTGCTTTTACCCCAACTAGTCCCACTCCCCCACTCTTACCCCAACTAGTCCCACTCCCCCCGCTCTTACCCCAACTAGTCCCACTCCCCCCGCTCTTACCCCAACTAGTCCCACTCCCCCACTCTTACCCAACTAGTCCCACTCCCCCGCTCTTACCCCAACTAGTCCCACTCCCCTGCTCTTACCCCAACTAGTCCCACTCCCCCACTCTTACCCCAACTAGTCCCACTCCCCCCGCTCTTACCCCGACTAGTCCCACTCCCCCCGCTCTTACCCCAACTAGTCCCACTCCTCCACTCTTACCCCAACTAGTCCCACTCCCCTGCTCTTACCCCAACTAGTCCCACTCCCCCGCTCTTACCCCATTGCTCTGCAACGTTTTCCTTTTCCGGTCCCTATCCCTATCCCTTTTGAAAGTTATTGTTGAATCTGTTTCCACCCTTTCAGGCTGTGCTCCAGACCGTAACAACTCTCTGTGTAAAAAAAATTCTCCTCATCTCCCCTGAGCAGGGCGGAATCCTCGGCACGTTTCCTTACTCCACCCACATGCATTTGTTTATCCAGCAGTGAATAGGAACCTGCTTGTCAGTCGATCGTGTATCACTTCCCGGTGGTAATAATTCCTCAATTTTTTTTAAACTTGGTCACTCAATCTACGGCTGTTTGTGGGATACTGCTGCATGCAATTGGCTGCCATGTTTCAACCCCAATACACAGTCACTAAACTTTACAGTATATTCTGCAAAGCACTTTGAGACATCTCATCGACATGACAAGGCTCTATATTAAATGCAAAGATAATTATTATTGCAGAACAGCAAAGGAATGATCGACTGGCATTGTTAACATGCACGTCAGCATATGAACCGAGATCATAGAATAATAGAATTATACAGCATAGAGGCCATTTGGCCCATGGTGTCTGCCGGCTGTTTGAAAAGATCTGTCCAATTCAACCCCACTCCCCCACTCTCTCCCCATAGCCCTGATCAACCCCACTCCCCCACTCTCTCCCCATAGCCCTGATCAGCCCCACTCCCCCGCTCTCTCCCCATAGCCCTGATCAACCCCACTCCCCCACTCTCTCCCCATAGCTCTGCAAACCCACTCGATTTGGTGATCACCCGGGGCCTCAGTGTCTCGGATGTCACTATTACCGACAAGGCCATCTCCGACCACTACTTCATCTCCTTCACCACCTCCACCCCCCTCCCCACCTCCACCAGACCCACCACCATCTTCTACCGCCCTTGGAAGAAGTTACCCCCACAATCCCTAACCGATGCCTTGGAGTCCTCTAAACTCCTCTCCCTCTGGCCTTCAACCCTCACCGACACTTCTTCTCCTCTCTCCCTCCACCACAATACCCTCTCCTCCACACTCGATACTCTTGCCCCCATCACTTCCCGCACTGTCTCCTACTCCCGCTCCTCCCCCTGGTACACCACCCACCTCCGCTCACTGAAAAGCCAGGTGCGGGCCGCTGAACGCACCTGTGTCAAATCTGGCCTAACGGTCCACCGACAAATCTGGGTGGACCTCCTCAAAATTTACCGCTCCACTCTAGCCTCGGCCAAGTCGTCCTTCTACTCCAGGATAATCCTGGAGGCGAAGAACAACCCCAGGCTACTGTTTTCCACCACAACCCGACTCCTCCGTCCCCCCGCCACCCCGCGCAGGTCATCTCCTCCAATCTTCACTGCGAGGAGATGCTGGATTTCCTTGAATCCAAGATCAAGGGAATCCGCTCCGCGTTCACTTCCCCTCCAACTTCCACCCACCACTCACCCCTTCCCTCCCACACTCCGACTCCTACCCATCCTCCCCTACTCACTTTTGTACCCGTTTCCCCACCCTCTGTCACTGAACTCATCCTATCCCTAAAACCAACCACCTGCTCCCTTGACCCCATCCCCACTCCACTCCTTATCTCCCAGCTCCACTTTCTTGCCCCACATATCACTGACATCATCAACCTGTCCCTCTCCTCTGGCTCTGTCCCCATTCCATTAAAAACTGCCATCATCACGCCCACCCTGAAAAAACCCTCCCTTGATGCGTCGCAGCTATCAAGCTACCGGCCCATCTCCAACCTCCCCTTTCTCTCCAAGGTCTTGGAAAGAGTTGTCGCCTCCCAACTGCGCTCTTTCCTCTCCACCCATTCTCTTTTTGAACCCCTTCAGTCAGGTTTCCGTGCTGCCCATAGCACAGAAACCGCCCTGGTCAAGGTCACCAATGATATCCTGACCATCTGTGACCAGGGCTCCCTCTGCCTCCTCGTCCTCTTCGACCTATCGGCAGCATTCGATACGGTCGACCACGCTATCCTACTCCACCGCTTGTCCTCCCACCTCAACCTTCAAGGCACTGTCCTTGAATGGTTTAGGTCGTACCTTTCTCACCGTCTTCACTTTGTCTCAACGAATGGCTTCTCCTCCACCCCCGTACTGTCTCATGTGGTGTCCCTCAGGGCTCTGTCCTCGGTCCCCTCCTCTTCACCCTCTATATGCTCCCCCTGTGGTGACATCATCCGCAGACATGGAGTTAACTCCCACATGTATGCGGATGACACCCAACTCTACCTTTCCTCCTCTACCCTCAACTCCACGACCACCGATGTCCTGACAGCTGTCTGTCCGACATCGAGTCCTGGACGAGAGACAACTTTCTTCAGCTCAACGTGCGAAAAACCGAGGCCCTCCTGATTGGCTCACGTCAGCGCCTCCGCACCTCAGGCGCTGACACCATCAGCATCCAAGGCCGCACTCTCCACCTCTCAAAGCCATCAGGAACCTCGGGGTTCTGTTCGACCCTGAGCTGTCCTTTCTCCCTCACATCCGCACTACAACTGGCACCGCCTTCCATCACCTCCGGAACATCGCCAGACTACGGCATTACCTCACCCCTCACGCGGCTGAAACCCTGGTTCACGCCTTTGTCACCTCAAGGCTGGACTATGGGAACTCTCTCCTCGTCGGCCTTCCCGCCACCTCCCTCCACACTGCAGGTCATTCAGAACTCTGCAGCTCGTGTACTGTCCCGCACCAGGCTTCGGGACCACATCACTCCCACCCTTGCTCGCCTCCACTGGCTCCCCATCCCCCAGAGGATTGATTTCAAGATCCTCATCCTCACCTACAACGCCATTCACGGCCTCGCTCCCTCCTACCTCTCCAACCTACTATCCCCCTACCTACCTGCCCGTACCCTCCGATCTTCTGGCTCCGGTCTGCTCCACGTCCCCCGCCCCAACCGCCCTACCATCGGTGGTCGGGCCTTCAGCCTCTCAGCCCCCAGGCTCTGGAACTCCATCCCCAGTGCCTTCGCCGCTTCCTCCCTTTCCTCCTTCAAGGCCGGTCTCAAAACCTTTCTCTTTGACCGAGCCTTCAGCTCCCCTCTGGACTCTCTTCCCCCTCCTCGCTCCCTCCCTTCCCTCCCCTCACCCTGACCATTTCCCCCCTCCTCGCTCCCTCCCTTCCCTCCCCTCACCATTTCCCCCCTCCTCGCTCCCTCCCTTCCCTCCCCTCACCCTGACCATTTCCCCGCTCCTCGCTCCCTCCCTTCCCTCCCCTCACCCTGACCATTTCCCCTCTCCTCGCTTCCCTCCCTTCCCTCCCCTCACCTTGACCATTTCCCCTCTCCTCGCTCCCTCCCTTCCCTCCCCTCACCCTGACCATTTCCCCCCTGCTCAGGTCATGACCCAACTGTGCAGCGCCTTGGGACGTCCTCCTGACGTGAAAGGCGCTTTATAAATGGAATCTTGTTGTTGTTGTTGCAAACTTGTCCTCCCCAAATAATTATCTACTTCTCCCTTAAAAATGATATTGAATCGGTTCCCATCGGCCTTTCAGGCAATGCATTCCAGATCCCAACAACTCGCTGTGTAACGACATTTCTCCTCCCCTCCCCTCTGTTTCTTTTAACAACTGTTTTAAATCGGTGCCCTCGGGTTACCGACCCACCCGCCAGTGGGAATAGTTTCTCTTTGTTCACCCTATCGAATCCCCTCATAATTTTGAAAACTTCTATTAAGTCTCCTCTTAACCTTCTCTGCCCCAAGGAGAATAATCCTGGCTTCTCTACCTCTCCTGATCACTGAAGCCCCTCATTCCTGGTACCATTCTGGTCAATCTCCTTTGCACCCTCTCCAATGCCTTGACATCCTTCCTAAGTGTGGGGCCCAGAACTGAACACAGTCTCTCGCTGAGGCCCAACCAGTGTTTTATATAAAGGTTCATCATAACTTCCTGACTTGTGTATTCTATGGCCTATTTATAAAGCCTCGTGTCCCGGATGCTTTTTAACAGCTTTATCTGCCTGTCCGCCATCTTCAAAGGTTTACTATATGACCCCCAGGTCTCTCTGTCCCTTCACCCCTTTAAGATTGTACCATCGGTTTATATTGTCTCTCCTCATTCTTCCTCACAAAATGCATCACTCTTTGACAGTGCCTTCAGTCACCCTCCTACCTCCCTTCCCTCCACCACTCCTGATTGATTGTGGATCCCTGGCCCGTGCAGCGTCTTGGGATGTCCTCCAGATGTGAAAGGCGCTGTGTAAATGTCATTTGTTGTTGTTGTTGGATGGTGGTGGGGTGAGAACGCACTGAATTTGATCCTCTCTGTGTTTCCCTTTCTAGTCTATACCTCAGTATTCGATCCCCAGCCAATCCAGCTCCAATGTGGTGGTGGAGCCCAGTGGGCTGCTGGACATCACTGACTTCACCAGCCAGAGACTGGCTGAGGAGGAATCTGTGCAGTATTCAGCCATGGATCACGATGTGGACAGCAGCAATGAGGAGGGCACGGAGCCCAGTTCAATGGAGAGCAGTGTTGAGCAGTCACACTGAGGGGCACAGACCTGTTATGTTATTCACCTTCTCTTCACAAGGAAATGCTCTTTGTTAAATAAAACTGTGCACATACTGTATAACTGCTCCATGTAAATAGGTCCCGAACACGTAGATTTAGCCTTTTACAAGTGCACTTTGTGAGGGATGTGTCTGAATAAAAACCGTTAGCTGTTTGGCATGAATGGAGGGGACTCCCCACACAGGGAAACTAACTCCCTCCACTCACTATACAGGAGATTGTTCCTTTAACTGTAGGCTGTGCAGATTTGGGATCAACATTCGCTAACAGGACCAGTGAACCCCAGACACTGGCTATTGTGAAGGGTTTATAGGTTACCCACCATCGCGCAGTTCAGCTGATTGGATCTTGGTTTCCCTCAGAGGCACGTCTGAACAAGCACACCGTCAATAAAATGTTTCTACTTCATTCATTCACTCAATCCAGTTTTTCTCCTGCTTTCCGCAACTCTCATCACTGATAACAACAACAGAAGTCACTGGGAACACACAGCAGGTCAGGCAGCATCTATGGAGAGAATGAAAGCAAGTTAACGTTTCAGGTCAATGTCTCTGACCTGCTGAGTGTTCCCAGCAACTTCTGATTTTCAGCATCTGCGGTATTTATCCTCATCCCTGGTAACTGTCTGTCTGATATTACCATCAGGACTGTTTGATTCTTTGCTTTGACGACAGCAGCCAGGATTATTGTCTGAATCAAGTGTTAAAGCTCTGGGCCACTACTCTGCGTGAGGGCAATATGTAAATACGTGTTGTTATTGTTGACAAATGAATCAACAACAAATAATAATAATAATCCTTGCATTTGATATAACGCCTTATTACGTCTCTAAGACGTTTCGAAGGATTTTACAACGTGAATTGTCTACCTTTTGTGGGTGAGATGCAGCAGCCAATTGGTCACAGTGACGTCCCCTCAAACAGTCGTGGATTGAGTGACTAAATTATTATTTTTGAAGGGATTGTTACCCCCGGAAAGCGATCTGCCAATCGCCTAACAACCGGGTTCCTATCGACTGCTGGTCAACAGCAACAACAACTCACACTTGTATAGTGCCCTTCACGTTGGCGAGACAGAGGTGTGTGGAGCAAGGGAAGTTGCCTAAGGTTTTGCGCTGCCCGGGCATCAAACCCGGGTCCTCACACTTGTGAGGCGAGAGTCTAACCCCTGAGCTACAAGAATCCTTTGAAGCATTTTGAGAAGTTTTGACATTTTTAGGCGCTAAATCAACTTGCAAGAGTCATTTTTATTTTTAGCTGCAGAAACTGTTCTCTCTGGGGTGACGTCTGCTTATTACACTTTTCCTGTGCTTATTTTTGGAGCTCCTCAGTGCATTGCCCTCACTCCCCTGACCTGGTGACAAGCCCAAGTGCTGGAGCTGAAATAATATTCCTTTTTAATGTAACAATGGTTTCTCCCAACGGACACTGTGTGTTTATGGAAAGTGCTGTCTGTGCGGGAAGAGTGAAGAGCCATAATAGTAACCGTTTAACCTAAGGCCACGATCTGTGTGTTGCTCACTGGTGCAGTGCTCAGGGGTACAGTGCTCAGGGGTACAGTGCTCACTGGTGCAGTGCTCAGGGGTACAGTGCTCACGGGTGCAGTGCTCAGGGGTACAGTGCTCAGGGGTACAGTGCTCAGGGTCAGTGCTCAGGGTGCAGTGCTCACGTGCTGGGGTGCAGTGCTCAGGGGTACAGTGCTCAGGGGTACAGTGCTCAGGGGTGCAGTGCTCAGGGGTACAGTGCTCACTGGTGCAGAGCTCAGGGGTACAGTGCTCAGGGGTGCAGAGCTCAGGGGTGCAGAGCTTTGAAGGGGAGGGGGCCAAACACTCAGGCTGTGGAGATGGGGGTTGTAGTTGACCAGACGCTCGGATTGTTATATTCAGATCTTGGTCGTGTGTCCGGACGTCACAAAACGCTTCACAGGATTTTTATTGCAAACAGAAACAAATGACATTGACATTGACACCGTGTGTTGGGAGGACGTCCCAAGGCGCTGGACACTCAGGGATTTGGACCCAAGCTGGAGGTTGAGATCAGGAGGGGTGGGGGTAAGAGAGTGGAGGGCAGAGTGTGTGGGGGTAAGAGTGGAGGGCAGAGTGTGTGGGGGTAAGAGTGGAAGGTGGGGTTAAGAGGGTGGAGGTCAGGGAGGGTGGAGGACAGAGTGTGTGGGGGTAAGAGAGTGGAGGGCAGGGAGGGTGGGGGTAAGAGTGGAGGGCAGAGTATGTGGGAGTAAGAGTGGAGGGCAGAGTGTGTGGGGGTAAGAGTGGAGAAGGTGGGGGTAAGAGGGTGGAGGTCAGAGTGTGGGGGTAAGAGGGTGGAGGGCAGAGTGTGGGGGTAAGAGGGTGAGGGGGAGCGACTGTGGGGTGGAGTTCCAAACGGTGGGGACAGAGAGGCTGAAGGCCTGACCGCTGATGGTGGGGCGGCCGGTGGGGGACGTGGAGAAGGCCGGAGCCCACTGAGCGGGAGGAATGGACAGGTTGACGTAGGGTTAGAAGGTCACAGAAGGAGGGGAGGAGCAAGTGTAGTGACTGTCTATCTGTAGGCCAACACGGCAGCCAATTTGTGCACATGGAGTCAATGACGAGTTTTATTTGGGGGTATTGTGAGCCACGACTTTAGAGTAAAGGCGAGGAAAGGAATCCATGTGTGTGAGAGTGAGTGAGTGTGAGTGAGTGAGTGTGAGTACGAAAGCTATTTATTCCTCTCTGGTTACGCACTGTGTGAGTGAGTGTTTGAGGCGGCACTGCTCTCTGACAACTCGACCCCGAGACTAACACCATGAAAACCCTGGAACAGCGCCAGGGAGAGTGGGGGGGAGGGAGGAGGGAGTGTGAGTGTGAGAGTGTGAGTGTGTGTGAGTGTGAGAGAGTGTGTGTGAGTGTGAGAGTGTGTGTGTGAGAGTGTGTGTGAGTGTGTGAGAGAGTGTGTGTGTGAGAGTGTGTGTGTGAGTGTGAGTGAGTGTGTGAGAGTGTATGAGTGTGAGTGTGTGTGAGTGTGAGTGTGTGTGTGTGTGGGGGGTGTGGTATGATTCCAGTGGCCGTTAGTTAAACCTGGTCCTGTTGTGTAGTGGTCAGACAGTCGCCTCACAAGTGAGAGGACCCGAGTCCCACAAACAGTTGTGGATTCACCGACTGAATTATTTTGTTTATTTTTATGAAGGGATTACGTCTGGAAAAGTGATCTGACAACCGGGTTCCTACTGACTGCCGGTGAGCAGAGGTGTGGGGTAAGGAAACTCACCCAAGGTTTCTCCCGCCCGGGAGTCACACCCGGGTCCTCTCACTTGTGAGGCGAGTGCTCTCACCACTGGGCTATAGAGATCCACGTGTGCTTTATTGATATAAATTGTAGATTGGATGTAAATTATCGTACAGTTTCGACGATTGACTTATTTGCTTTGTCGACTGATTTGTTTATAAGATCAGTGCACAGTGAGAGAGAGTGGATGGGGCGGAGATAAATGCTTTGTTTATTTCCCAAAACACAATCCAGAAATTCTTTCATCCTCGGCTGTGCCAGATTTGTTAATTTGTTGTTTTTCTCTCCTTTCCCCCCGGGGATAATGCTCAGTTTGTGGTCAGATATATAAATGCTGACTACAAAATGTAGGTTTGTCTCTCATTTGTTCAGTTCTCCAACACCCTCCTCCCAGCTCTTTCCCGGTTGTATATTAATTAAAGCAGAGGATGCAAAAGTGTACGGCTAAAAGTTGCCATAATAACAATAATAATCCTTGCATTTGATACAACGCCTTTGAGACGTCTCAAATCGCTTCTCAGAATATACCGTAAAGTGTAGTGACTGTATTGTGTGGACGAAACACGGCAGCCAATCGTACACAGCAGCGTCCCACAAATAGTCGTGGATTGAGTGACCAAATTATTATTAGTGATAGTATTTGTTTTAAGGGATTATTATCTCCAGAAAAGTGATCCACCAATCAACCGGGTTCCCACTCACTGCTGTAAACAGAGGTGTGTGGAGTGAGGAAACTTACCTCAGGTTTCTCTCTGCCCGGAATCAAACCCGGGTCCTCTCGCTGGCGAGGCGAGTGTCTAACCCCTGAGCCACAGGACTACATATATTAGTTATGGCACAAGATACCAAAGTGTAAGTGTAGCCATCGAGGGAATATGCACTGAGCAGAGTCAGGACTTCCTCCCCCCCTCACTCCCTCCTCCCCACCCCGGGCTGAATCATCGCTGTTATTAATGATTGCCGTATCACTCTGTTGTGGTCATTAGAAGCCCAGAATTTCCGCCTTACCCCCTCCTTCCCCATCTTGTCCTGTAGCTCAGTGGTTAGACACTCGCCTCACAAGCGAGGGAACCCGGGTTTGATTCCCGATTGGGGGGTCAAACCTTAGAGAAGTTTCCTCACTCCACACACCTCTGTTTACCAGCAGTGAGTAGGAACCCGGTTGTTAGTTGATTGGTGGACCCCTTTGCACGTGGTAATAATCCCCTTTAAAAAATAATTATAGTTGGGTCACTTCAACCCACGACTGTGTAACGCTGCTGTGCACAATTGGCTGCCGGGTTTCACCCTCAAAATATCTTTTCAGAATATCCTGTGAAGCGCTTTGAGACGTCTCAAAGACATGATAAGGCACTGTATCAAATGCAGGGATTGTTACTATTATCTTCAGGTCGCGCCCGAAGACCTTCCTCTTTGACGTTTTTAGGGTCACCTCCCCTCCCCCCAGTCGGTGTCGTGCTCCACCACTGTCAAGCTCTGATATGCTCTGTGTGAAGGCGCTGTTGTTGATTTTTCAGCACAGAAAGAGAGCACTCAGGTGCCCCATCAGCAGGTGCCAGCCCGGCCCGGCCCGGCCCGGCTCATCAGCAGGACCTGGAAGGGCCGACCAGTCACTGAGGGCCGGGAATCCTCCCCCTCAGCTCCTGTTAACCCCACAGCCAAAGCCCTAACGGGGAGGGGGGTCCTCGCTGGACAAGCAGCGGGAAAGCTTGGCCAGACAGCGATAGCAATGGCCAAGCTGTGTGGGTTTAGCCGGTTAGACTCCAGCAGTTACCCCGACACACACTCTGGGGTCCTCCCCAAGCCTTGGCTCTCGCCAACCTGCGCCTAAAACTCTCTGGAATTGGATAAGGAGGGGGCGTCCCTCAGGAAGGGAGGGGAAGAGAAAGTGCACATTTAATTTCCAGACACAAATATTTCCATGTACATGTGGTGTACATATGTGGAGCTGTGTCTGTTTTGGATGGTCGGTGATAGTCGGCAACCAGGACTCACAGCATCTGTTTGGCTGCTCTGTCAGCAGCAGTGCCCTGAGATAGTGTGCATGTGCCTGTCTCAAACACTGGCCTATCGAGAGAAACCACCGCGGAGGGTTGACTCCTTTGCCAATCACATCACCTTATTGGTGTTCGTCTTTTCGATGAGACGTTCAACCAAGGCTCCAGGCGCCTGGGTCTGTTCATGGAGGGCATCAAAGATCCGGTAACACTCCTTGGAATAATAATAATAAAACTTCCATTTTATATAGCGCCTTATATCACATCATCAAGATGTCATTTTCACAGAATATACTGAAGAGTGAATTGACTATATTTTGGGGGTGAAACGCAGCAGCCAATTGCTCAAAGCAGTGTCCCACAAAGTCATCAATTGAGTGACCACATTTTTTTTGAGGGATTTTTACTCCCAGAAAGTGATCCACCAATCAACTAACAACCGGGTTCCTACCGACTGCTGGTAAACAGGTGTGTGGAATAAGGAAACTTGCCTCGGGTTTTGCTCTGCCCTGGAATCGAACCCAGGTCCTCTCGCTTGCAAGACGAGTGCTCTAACCACTGAGCTACAGGACTGCACAGGAAAGGAGGAAGGGAGTATCCCCTGGTGTCCTGGCCGACAATTCTCCAGACTAATCACTCTTTCAACTCAAGGCTGTTTGTTGGGCGCAGAAAAACAACCACTGCAGCCAGTGACAGTTTCCTGAAGTAATTTGAGTCGTTTAAGTTAGAGACAAGAATGGGACTGATTTCTTCTGTGATGGGGCTTTGGGGGCCATTCCAACTCCACTGCACAGACCTGAGATTGTCAGTCATTTTGGCAGCAGTGGTGAGAAATTAAAATTAATTATTTTAAATCTATTAATTGGGAATAATTAGAGCCTTGAATAGTTTGAGGCATTGGAGCGTCAATGATTGTGCTTCACAGTGATTTTCAGTCGAGTGGGAAACCAACTGCTTACAATGCAAAGCAACTTACCCCGTTCCGATCGCACCCGCTCCCTCAATTAAGGGTTGGCAACCAAATTGCCTAATGATGCCACAATGGGCTGTCAAGGGAAGCTTGCCCCCGACACACAAAACAACAACAAAATGACATTTATAGAGCGCATTTCACGTGGGGAGGACGTCCCAAAGCGCTGAACAGTCAGGGGTCAGGACCCGAGCATGGGGGAGGGGTGAGGGAAGGCAGAGAGGTGGGAGGGCGACCGAAGGCACGATCGAAGAGGAGGGTCTTGAGACCGGCCTTGAAGGAGGCGAGGGAGGAAATGAGGCTAGGGGACTGTGGGATGGAGTTCCAGAGTGTGGGGGCAAAGAGGCCACCGATGGTGGGGGGATCGGGTGGGAGACATGGAGCAGCCGGAGTCCTCTGAACGGAGGGAGCGGGCAGGTTGGTAGGGAGTCAGCAGGTCAGAGAGGGAGGAGAGGGAAAGGCCATGGATGGCCTTAAAGGTGAGGACGAGGATCTTGAACTCGATTCTCTGGGGGATGGGGAGCCAATGGAGTCGGGCGAGGGTGGGGTGATGGGGTCAGGCAAGGGTGGGGGTGATGGGGTCACAGCTATAGTGCTATAGATAAGGTGCTATAGTGTAAGGATTATTAATATTGTTATACGTTGCACTATAGGCTCCTGAATTCAGAAACGTGTGGCAGTTTGAGAGGTTGAGGAATGAGCCTTATTTTGCTGTGAATCCTTTTATTTGTTACTGTTTAAGTGCCCTGAGACACTGCCCTGCGTGGAGGGCGCTACATAAGTGCAAGTTGTTGTTGTTTGTTACTCTTCCTGAGTAAAGGGGGGAACGGTGACTGAGGCCAGGAAACTGGGAGCTATTTAAACAGCAGCTGTGATCTCAGTCCTGGGAGTTGGTGATGTAAGAAGAAGAATCCTTGCAATTTGATGAACGCTTTACCACATCTTCAAGACGTCTCAAAGCGCTTCACACGCTATACTTTAAAGTGCATTCACTGTATACTTTGTGGGTGAAATGCAGCAGCGTATTGCACACCGCAGTGTCCCATAAATAGTCGTGGATTGAGTGACCAAATCAGTGCTCTAAGCAATACACTACAGGTCTCCACATAGGCATTTCCGAACCATTCCCTCCTCCTCAAATACCAGAATTCCACCTCCCCTTTTCCCAGCCTCATCCTCATGGTGTCTGACTCTCTCCCATGTCTCCCATGTTCCCAAAGCCTCTGAGAGGTTAGAACGGCCTCCCCCAGGAGCAGCGATGGCAATCTGCCCCCACCCTCGGGTCCTGACCCCTGACTGGCACAGCCTGAGTCACAGGGTCTTTTCTCTCTCGTCAATGATGGGAGATGATCAATGTGTGGAGTCCCATAGCGAACATCATCAACAACAACATCAACAACAACAACATCAACAACAACAACATCAACAACAACAACAACATCAACAACATCAACATCAACAAACAACAACAACAACAACATCAACATCAACATCAACATCAACAACAACAACAACATCAACATCAACAACATCAACAACAACAACAACATCAACACAACAACAACATCAACAACAACAACAACATCAACAACAACAACAACAACAACATCAACAACAACAACAACATCAACAACAACAACATCAACAACAACAACAACATCAACAACAACATCAACATCAACAACAACAACATCAACAACAACAACATCAACAACAACATCAACAACATCAACACAACAACAACATCAACAACATCAACAACAACATCAACAACATCAACAACAACAACATCAACAACAACATCAACAACAACAACAACAACATCAACAACACAACATCAACAACAACAACACAACATCAACAACAACAACAACAACATCAACAACAACAACAACATCAACAACATCAACACAACAACAACATCAACAACATCAACATCAACAACAACATCAACAACACAACAACAACATCAACAACATCAACATCAACAACAACATCAACAACAACATCAACAACAACATCAACAACAACAACATCAACAACAACAACAACATCAACAACAACAACATCAACAACAACATCAACAACAACATCAACAACAACATCAACAACATCATCAACAACAACAACATCAACATCATCAACATCAACAACAACATCAACAACAACATCAACAGCAATAACAGCATCAACAACATCAACAACAACATCAACAACAACATCAACAACAACTGGCATTTATATAGCCCCCTTCACACAGGGTAGCGTCCTGGAGCTCGGTGGTTAGCGCACTCACTTTCACAAGGGTGAAGGGAATCGAAGGATATGGGAAACGGTAAACAGTTGGTGGATGGAGACTCGTGGAATATAAACAATGAGGAGTCCTGTAAGGTAGAAGTTAGAGCCCTCTCCATTGAAGCGAGAGGACCCGGGTTCGATTCCTGGGCAGGGCGAAACCTTAGGTAAGTTTCCTTATTCCATACCCTCTGTTTACAGCAGTGAGTGGAAACCCGGGTGTCAGTCGATTGGTGGATCACTTTCCGGGTGGTAATTATTCATCCAAAAAAAATAAATAATTTTGTCACTCAATCCACAACTGTTTATGTTGTGTCGAACTCAGGTTGATATTCCAGTTTCTGGGGCCGTGATGACTTGAAAGGCGCTGTACACATGTCATTTGTTGTATCAAATGCAAGGATTATTATTATAACAACAACTTACATTTATATAGCACCATTATTAATGTAAGTGGGGGTGGGAGGTGACTGTAGGCACAGTCAAAGAGGAAGTTCTTCAGGCGTGATCTGAAGACAAGTAAAGAGGAGGTGAGGCGGAGGTAGGGAGTGACATGAGGTATGGGGCACAGTGGCTGCCGATGGCGGAATGGAGAAGGCTAAAGGTGATCTGATTGAGGAGTTTAAAATAGTGAAAGGAATCGACAGGTTAGATACTGGAGGGAACATTTTTATAAAAGCAGAGACTTAAACTGAGAAACACGACCAAGGTCAGCAAGTACTTCCTCACACAGAGAAGAAGGAAACCTGTGGAGATGGGATCAAAAAGGATGGTTAAAAGAGAGGAAGACAGAGACTTGGGTAATAGAGGTATTACCTTGCGACGTGCTCTCGATGTGAAAGACGCTGTATAAATGCAAATTGTGGTTGTATTAAAGGGTGGGGGGAAGGACAGAACATTGGGATTAAAATGTCTAAAAGACTGGTGGAACAGGCTGAGTGGGCTGAATGGCCTTATCCTGCTTTCTTATATTCATATGAAAGAGCAGGTAGTTGGGGTTAACCAAGATGGCCCCAGTGGGGGTGGGGGAGTAAGCAAGGGCTCAAAAGGGGCAAATTTGAAGTATAAACACCGACACGGATTGGTCCTTTGTAAATCTATGAATGATCTGGGTTTGCTGGGTGTCTGTGATTGCGGGCGAGGAGGGAGTGTTGAGATGACTGCTCTCTGGCTGAGGACGATATGAGCTGCTGTCTCCCAGTCACTGGACAAGCATTTCCTGCAGCGGCTTCTCCTGACTCACATCGTCAATCTCTGCTCGTGATGTTATATCTTTGGGTTCCTCCACTTTCAACTAAAAACCCTTCAGTTTTCATTTCACAGTAGAAGGCCATTTAGAGGCCTGTGCGGCTTTTTGTAAGAGCTACCAACCAGCTCACTTTCCCCAGATTTTATGTGCAAGAGAAAAAAGGTGGAGAGACGAGGGGGTTTGAGGGGTGCAGTAAGTCTGCATTAGCTGAGCGGAGGCGGAGGGGGTGTGGTGAGGGGAGGAATGGGGGAGGAGGATATCGGGGAGAGAAAGAGGGGGGGAGGGAGGTGTTAGGACGTGAAATGGGGAGAAATGTGAATCATCCATAGGCTCGGGTTAACTTCCCAACTGAAGGACGACACCTCAGGCAACACAACACTTCCCCACCCCCACCCACCCCTCATACCAATCCCCACCCTAAACCATTCCCCTCTCGAACCATTCTTGTTGAATCCTGAAGGGTTCTGGTTAGACACTCGCCTCGCAAGCGAGATGACCCGGGTTTGATTCCCGGGCGGGGCGAAACCTCAGGCAAGTTTCCTTACCCCACACGCCTCTGTTTACCAGCAGTGAGTAGGAACCCGGTTGGTAGTCGATTGGAGGATCATTTTTCTGGGGATAATAATCCCTAAAAAAAGCAAAAATAAAATAATTTGGTCACTTCAATCCACGACTGTTTGTGGGACGTTGCTGTGCGCTATTGGCTGCCACATTTCGCCCACAAAATATACAGTCACTACACTTTACAGTACGTTCTGTGAAGCGCTTTGAGACGCTGCGAAAATGTGAAAAGTGCGATATCAAATACAAGGATTATTATTATTATTCCCCTCTCCCGCACACTGCTCGTGTCTGCTCCCTTCTCTCTCCTCCAATAGATACACCATTAACAGACACGGAGCTCCTGATTCCAGACGGAATGAGCCCGGTTCCAGGGAACATTAACGTGAGGGACGCCAGGATCAATTCCAGGGAATCAGTAAATAGGGGAAGAAAAACGTGTCCATAAACAAAGAATTGTTTTATTCTCATCAGGAACTCTGCAGACCAGAGAGGACAGCCGAGTAAACAGCCAGAGGTTATCTCGCTGGTCAGTGTGTCTGTATCGAGACATCAAAGGGACTCAGCCTGGCTCAGTTAGATTATTTTTGATTAGCCGGGTGTCTGACACATACAAAATCCATTACCTTTGCTTAAGAGTCTCCAAACCAAACTGAGAATTCCATACATCCCACCTACACATGGAAATTTCGCAGATGTTTGTTGGAATGGAATGCGTTCCCTCTCTCCCTGGAGTGACAACAGCAACAAATTGTCGTTATGTAGCGCCTCTCACATCAGGAGGATGTCCCAAGGACACATCCTGTTTACCTAATTCTGGAGAGTATTAGGCACAGGTTGGCCAGAGTCAAGGCTTGAGGGGAGGCCAGAGTGTGTGTTGGGGTAACTGCTGGAGTCTAACCAGCTAAACCCACATAGTTTAGGAAGATAGTTACTCTGTACTATTCTCGCCTCTGAGTCAGAAGGTTGTGGGTTCAAGCCCCACGTTGGGATTTGTAATCACATGGTCTAAGCTGATGCTCCAATGCAGTGCTGGGGGTGTTGCAGTGTGGGAGGTGCCGTCCTTCGAATGAGATGTTAGATCAAGGTCCTGTCTGCCTGTTCAAGCAGACATTACAGATCCTGCTACTAGAAAAGAGAAGGGAGTTTCTCTCTCCTGGTGTCTTAGCCAACAATCCCCCAAATAAAATTTGTTTCATGGCTGTTTCTGGAACATAACATAAGAATTTGCTGGCAAAAGAAGACCAAGGTTCATCTAGTTCACCTTCCACCATCCTGCAGTCGTGGCCCAAATATTAATTTCCAGCAGAAATCGATCTCATTTGAAACAAACAACATTTTCTGCTTCCAGCTCCTGTCTCCCCAGGGAGCCTTTTCCACAAGTTTCCTACTCGCTCACTGAAATAGTGTTTCCGCAGATTTGTTCTGAATTTACCCCATTCAATCTGGTTCTACTGTTCTGTACAAGAAGCATTGCTGCAAACAGTCACATCACTTCACATTGTTTCCTGTGAAGCGCTCTGAGATCTCTTGACATGAAAGGCACTGATAAGGATTATCGATTATCAATTCCAGGGATGGAAATCTCCCAGATCTCTAGTGAGGGGCAGATGGCAGAGATTCTGACCTGCAAACACACAACACCAGTTTGTTTCTCTGCGAGTATTTGGTTTCTTTTACTCTGTTTACGCAAATGGGATCATTTTGCGGTCAGTACACACAGCACTGGAGGCAAACAGCAGCTGAGTGCAGTTGATGCTGATACAATGGATGTTGAGGTTCACATTAAGACTCTTATCTTTGTTGCCAGGCGCTTTATCAAAGAGATAAACTACAGAGGGAATCTTCAGAGGAGAGACTGAGTCGCTGTTTCTTTGGTCAGGCTGACGTCTAACTCACAGGGAGACCCATCACCGTAATCAACCGGGTTTCTGATATGTGGAAACCCATCGCTGTGCTTAAGAGTTTCCAAACCAAACTGAGACTAGAATAGAATACGCAGCCTCCACTCCCCCCCCCCCCCCCCCCCCCAGTGGGAGGGACACCTAATTTACCTAATTCCGGAAAGTATTAGGCGCAGGTTCGCAGGTTGGTGAGAGCCAAGGCTTGGGGGGGGCCCAGAGTGTGTGTTGGGGTAACTGCTGGAGTCTAACTGTCTAAACCCACACAGCTTGGCCATTGCTATCACTGTCTGGCCAAGCTTTCCCGCTGCTTGTCCAGCGAGGACCACCCTCCCCGTTAGGGCTTTGGCTGTGGGGTTACCAGGAGCTGAGGGGGAGGATTCCCTGCCCCCAGTGACTGATTGGCCCTTCCAGGTCCTGCTGATGAGCCGGGCCGGGCTGTGCTGCCATCAGCAGTGAGTGCCCTGGGACCCTGCGGCCCCTCCTGGCTCAGGAACCGGGACTAGAGACCGGCACAGAGGGGGGGAGCGATTCTGACATTCTGTTCCCAGGCAGGTCACCTTGGGACCAGTTCAGCTCCAAAATGTCTCAGCCCTCGCCTTGCAAACGAGAGACCTGGGTTTGATTCCCGGTCAGGGCGAAACCTTAGGCAAATTTCCTCACTCCACGGCGCCTGTTTACCAGCAGTGAGTAGGAACCCGGTTGTTAGTCGGTTGGTGGATCGCTTTCTGGGGGTAATAATCCCTTCAAAATAAATAATAATTTGGTCACTGAATCCACGACTGTTTGTGGGACGCTGCTGTGCGTAATTGGCTGCCACATTTTGCCCTCAAAATACAGTCAAATCACTTTATATTCTGTGAAGCACTTTGAGACGTCTCAATGATGTGATAAGGTTCTATGTCAAATGCAAGGATTATTATTATTATCTGGAGGCAAATGTTACATTCATGCTTTGGTGAGACGGAAGAGACGCCTGTTCATTTCCCCCACTTTGGCTTGAAAACCAGCCCTCCTCTCTCACTCTCCCTCTCGCGCTCTCACACACACTCTCTCTCTCTCTCTCACACACACACACACACACTCTCTCACACACACACTCTCTCACTCTCTCTACCCTCCTGTATCCAATTATAGTTGACACAGATCCATGGAATTTGGAGGGGGAGCAGCAGACACAGACACAGCAGAGAGCTTTCATCTCCCTGTGATTGAGTCCCAACTCTTCCCCTTGGCTCTGTTCCTTGTCCCATTCCAGCATGTATTCCCACATGGATTCGGTTAAGTCTGGAAGGGGTCCCTCCCACCGTCTGATTCACTTTCATTCCCGGTCTCGCTGCCTCTGATCTCAGTGTTGAGTCACAACTAACGTTTCTGGCATGAACCCTGCCCTCGCGGTCACTTTCGACTGGGAGTCATCCTCCCCCCATCCCCACCCATCCTCCCACCCCCCATCCTCTCCACCCCCACCTCCAAACCCCGAGCAATAGGTTTCAGATGAGATCAGAGCTGCACTTTACCACATAGTGTGAGGCACCAAATAGTCATCGAAATTATACCCATTAGCCTTGTGCTGGTACTCACTCCCCCACTTGAGCTCTCTAACCCCATTCCCTGCTCCCTCTCTCTCTCTCCCACCATCGTGTCTGTGCTGGGGCTCACTCCCACACTGGAGCTTTCTACTCTAACCCCATTCCCTGCTCTCTCTCTCTCCCTATCGTGTCTGTGCTGGGGCTCGCTCCCCCACTGGTACTCTCTACTTAACCCCATTCCCTGCTCTCTCTCTCTCCCTATCGTATCTGTGCTGGGCCTCGCTCCCCCACTGGAGCTCTCTACTCTAACCCCATTCCCTGCTCTCTCTGTCCCCATCGTGTCTGTGCTGGTGTTCGCTCCCCCACTGGTACTCTTTACTTAACCCCATTCCCTGCTCTCTCTCTCCCCCCATCGTGTCTGCGCTGGGGCTCGCTCCCCCACTGGAGCTCTCTACTCTAACCCCATTCCCATTCTGTGCCTGTTCAGGTGGATGTTAATGATCCCACAATGTTTTTCGAAAAGAGAAGGGGTTTTCTTTCTCTCTCCAACAATCCTCCCAAAAAATTGGTCACTCACCTCATGTTTGCAGGACTTTGCTGTGTGTGTGAATGACTCTCGATTGCCTACATAATGCGCAGTCACGACAGTTGACAGTGATTGCTGATGATGATGATAATGATAATAATAACGTCGCAGACAATTATGCACAGCAGTGTCTCACAAACAGTCGTGAAGTTACCAAATTTGTTTGGGGGGAAGGATTATTCCCCTCTGAAAGTGATCCCCAATCGACTAACAACCGGGTTCCTACTGACTGCTCGTAAACAGAGGTGTGTGGAGTAAGGAAACTTTCCTAAGGTTTCGTCCTGCCCGGGAATCAAACCCAGGTCTCTCGCTTGCGAGATGAGTGTCTAACCCCTGAGCTACAGGACTACAGATAAAACACTTTGAGGCATGATAAATGAAATAAGAAATGATCCCAATGAATTATTATATGGATTGTGTCAGGAATGTGGTCCCTCTCTCCTGGGCTTGTGGTAACTGCTGATGGCTGAGGTGACTCACTCTGACCAGTCTCTCTCTCTCTCTCTCAGAGACCAGCCTCAGCCGCTGACTTTCCCTTTCACTGACACAATGCACAGGCTCCCCAGCCTGGACTCACTAAAACTACGAGGAATGAGGGACCATAACAATAATAATAATAATCCTTGCATTTGATACAGTGCCTTATCACGTCATTGCGAAGTCTCAAATGATATAAGGACTTGGGTGTAGGGAAACAATTCCCATGTTTGCAGATGATAGAAAAAGTAGTAAACAGTGAGGAGGATAGTAAGTCGGCAAGAGGACATAGACAGACTGGTAACATGGGCAGACACGGGGCAGATGAAGTTTAATGTGGAGAAATGGGAAGTGATGCATTTTGTGAGGAAGAATGAGGAGAGGCGATATAAGCCCGGGGGTCATATAGTAAATCTTTGAAGGTGACAGGATCGGTAACTCAAGGACATCGATTTGAAATAGTTGTTAAAAGAAGCAGAGGGGAGGTTAGGAGAATTTTTTTCACACAGTGAGTTGTTGGGATCTGGAATCATTGTCTGAAAGGCCGGTGGGAACCGATTCCATAACAACGTATAAAAGAGAAATAGATATTTATTTAGGGAGGACAAGTTTACAGGGCTACGGGGAGAGAGCGGGGGAGTGGGGTTGATCAGGGCTACGGGGAGAGTGCGGGTGAGTGGGGTTGATTTGGAAGCTCTTTTCAAAGAGCCGCACAGACACGGTGGGCCGAATGGCCTCCTTCTGTGCTGTGTAATTCTATGATTCTATGATACACTGTGAAGTGTAGTTACTGTGTATTTTGTGGGTGAAATACAGCAGCCACTTGCACACTGCTGTGTCCCACAAACAGTCGTGGAGTGAGTGACCAGTTTATTGTACGGGAATTGTCAGCCAGGACCCAGGGAGAGAGAAACTCCCTTCTCTTTTCCAATAGCGCAGCAGGATCTTTAACGTCCACCTGACCAGGCAGACGGGACCTCGGTTTAACATCTCATCCAAAAATGACCAATGGCAATTGATGTGGCGTTAGTTGGTTAAACTGCTCACCAAAGCGTACTCTGGGTCTCCAAGCCTTGACTCTCGACAACCTGCAACTAATACTTCCTGGAATTAGGTAAGCAGGATGCATCCCTCCAGTAGAGAGAGAGCGCGCATTCCA
>NW_024705641.1:0-29898 GCF_018977255.1 Callorhinchus milii | reverse complement strand
CATTTCTGGGCTATTATAGTAAATACTGTGTTTTGTGTCCACATGTGTGTATATATATTTGTTTAGGTGTACTTATATAAGTGTGTGTGCATCAGGACATTACTCACTATAACGTCTCCAAACTCCCTTCTCTCCCCAACATCCCGTCCGCTAAAAGTCGGAGTCCGCTGTGGGAGAAGGGACAGCGCTGACTCACTGAGCCCACGGGAACCGCGGAGTCAAACACGCGGTGAGTGAGGGACACTCACAATGGCGGTGAACATGACCAGAGCACACACGTTCATGAGCAAAGCTGCTCATTGTTTAATGCTTCTGTGTTATACATTTATATATAGGTGGCATTCACAAATATCAGTTTAATCACAATCATCCATTCAATTATACTGCACTGTACCTTTATAATATGAAAAGTGTTTGCGTTTATATAAACACAAAGTTACAACAGAGGATCACACACAAGTAAGTACATTTTCATCGAGGAACACAGGGAGATGTTTACAATTAATTAATGTATCTGCTAACAATATGAATATTGCTTTAGCCTACGTGTTAAACTAAACAAATGTGTTAAGATTACAGTAAAACATTTTGAAAGTGGACTCGATTAAGCAGGACAGCAAGATTAAATGTGTTCACATTTAAATGTTTACTTCACGACGCGTTGCACCAACAATTAGCACAGTTCGTGCACAGAGCACATGTGAGAAACGAACAGCAGAGCTTACTGAGACTCTTCAATCCTGTGTTGGCCTTGAGGATGACACTGAGAGAGGAACCCGACTTGTCCGTCAGTGAACAGACAGGCTGCAGGGAGAGAAGAGACGGTGAGTGGGGGCAGAGAGGATGGGTGGAGGGTCTGGGCACAGAGTGGGGGATGGTGAGGGATGGTGAGAGTGGTGGTGGTTGACGGAACAGTGGTTGAGGGTCGTGTTTGTGGAGACTGTGCACATATTCTTGGGTATTTCGGTAAAGTCAAGTAGATAGGTTCAAATAAAATAACAAAGATAACAAAAAACTACGACGTTTCGATCGCAACACAAGCGATCGTCATCAGGAGAAAAAGGGCGGGAAAGCTGCTGAGGCAGGCTGTTTTAAAGGTTTGAAATGGTGTAGTCAAGGGTATATGGGTGACTACACCCATTTAAAACCTTTAAAACAGCCTGCCTCAGCAGCTTCCCTCTTTCTTCTGATGACGATCGCTTGTGTTGCGATCGAAACGTCGTAGTTTTTTTTATTTGAACCTATCTACGCGACTTTACCGATAGACCCAAGAATATGAATTCCTGCAATCACGAAAGTTTTAAGTCAAAATTTAATCTATGACGTTAAATACAGATGATCATCGATTATATCCAGTTCGTGTTTATCTGGCTTCCAACATCGGTAAAACCGCTGCAAAGGCTGTACCAGTCCGGCGATCGGCACCATGTGCGTGACAAAACAAGTAGCTATGCTTTATTTCAGTGTCAAATACTATATACAGTACATTACACACTACATACAACTTAAACAATGCAAACACTGCACGTATATAAATGTTTCATGACTAATAACTACAGTAACAGAAACAAAAATATACAGTGCGATCTGGCGAAAATTGCGTGCAATTCGGCGTTCGCCAGAGCACCGATCTAAGGCTGCATCAGTCCGACGATTGTCAAACACAAGTTGTTGTTGTCAAACACAAGTTGTTGAACAAGAGTGTAGTACACACATCACCCCATGCAAAGTCTTCGATATTGGAGTGGTGAGTCCGGTACAGTAAATGCAATCACTTTTTACAGCAGGATATTTATTTGTCTTTGTATATTTATGTAATCGATTTTGATATCGCAAGCTATTTAAAAACACTATATATACAGAACACCTAAAAATAGAATCTTATTCAAGAATATGCAAAAATAAGCCATTTTAAATAATGATGCGATTATTTGGTGTTTTTGAAAATCCGGCTGCCGATAATCGATGATCTACTGTATTAACATAATATAGTTTGAAACAATATCATTGGTTAGAGTAGGTAATGTGACAATTGTAATTGTGTTGTTATTTAATAGTGGTGAAAAGTGTGGTAAAAAGTGTGGTAAAAAGTGAATATAAAAAAAAGTTAAAATAGACGTTCCTAAATGTTTTACCTTATACTGAGTATCTTTGTGTTTTGTGTCCGCATGTGTGTGTAGTGACATAAGAAGGGAGGGGCTGCTGGGGGCTCTGGGACCCTGGGCGGGCCAGGCGCTTGGGCCCCTTGGCGCCAGGCGCTGGGTTCCCAGGCGGGTCAGACGCTTAAGCCTCTTGGCGCCAGGCGTTGGGTTCCCGGGCGGCCCAGGCGCTTAAGCCGCTTGGCGCCACCAACGGGGGGGGCTGTGTGTGCTCTGTGGGATATCTGGGGGCGCACATGGCCCCACCCCTCGTTGGGGACTAGGCATAAAAGGGGAGCTCCCTGGACGATCAGGGCCAGTCGTAGCTCAAGACCCAAGACCAGCCATCTCAGGACCCTGGGACGCTGCGAGAGCCAGTGGTGGGACTCTGGAACTCCCGACTCTACGACCTTGTGAGGGCGAGTTCCAGAGCGTAGCCAGAGTAGTGTATCTAGGCTGTGTACTTAGTCTGTGTACCTAGGCTGTAACAGAGTATCTGGACTGTTGGAGGGTTGGACTGTTGGAGTGTTGGATTGTAATAAAGAAGTTACCTCTACAAGTGTCTCCGAAACCCATTACATGTGTATATATTTGTTTAGGTGTACTTATATAAGTGTGTGTGCATCAGGACATTACTCACTCTAACATCTCCAAACTCCCTTCTCTCCCCAACATCCCGTCCGCTAAAAGTCGGAGTCCGCTGTCTCGATCTCGTAGTTGAGACTCAGCCTAAACCCGAGTGGACGGGAGAAGGGACAGCGCTGACTCACTGAGCCCACGGGAACCGCGGAGTCACACACGCGGTGAGTGAGGGATACTCACAATGGCGGTGAACATGACCAGAGAACACACGTTCACAGTAAAGCTGCTCATTGTCTTATATATAAAAGTCTCCGCGCGCTCGCGCTTGCGGGGATTTGGCTCTCGGACGGTGGGCTTTAGGTAGAAATTTTTTTGACAGGCAGCACACCCTAAGCCCCGCGGTGGGAATAGGCTATTCCGTTTTCCCATCCGTAAACTTTAAAGTAGTTTAATTAACGCATTTGTGCCATTTCTATTATTCATTATTTACTTATTGCGAGACATCGACCGTACCAACTCACGACAATTGCGTGGGGGGGGCGGACCCTGCCAAGTCATGCGCGTTCACTCCAGCTCACGGGAGACATTTTATTTTACGCGTTTAACAAGGAATAAATATACACATCACGCTGCCGATTTCTCTTCACAGTGTGATGTCTTCCCCCCCACCACAATATGTGCAGTTACTGCTATAAAGCCCTCACATATTATTTAATATTATGACAACGCTTACATCGTATTATTCTGCCTCGGGCGGGGGGATGGTGGGGGGGGGTAGCGGCCCAGCGCACAGCCTGGCAACGTCTCACCTCCTCCGGCTTGCCAATCTAGGCGAGGCCGCAGGCTCTGCACGGGACGACGCGTCACCACGCCAATGTAAAGTACAATTTTCTTGCATCTTTCGCTAAGAACTGAGGTTTATTGTTTACTATTATTAAACAAATAACTTTACAAATATTACAATGATAATGTTTGTGTGCAGAAACTACATGTGTGTCCCTAAAGTCGATGTCTGTGTGTGTGAGTCCATATGTATTTGTGTGCGTGTAAGTCGATGGGTTTCAATGTGTGTGGCTCCATGTCTGTGTGTGAGTCCATGTGTGTGTCTGTCTTTTTCAAACGGACAACGCCCCATGTGTGTGTGTGTATGTACAAGTGTTTGTGTGTGTGTGTCAGTCCATTTGTGTGCATATCAGTCGCTGTGTGTGTGTTAGTCCACATGTGTGTGTAAGTCCATACGTGTGTGTTTCACTCGATGTGTGTGTGTCTAAGTGAATGCGTGTGTGTGTGAGTCGATATGTGTTTATGGCTCCATCTGAGTGTGTAAGTCAATGTGCGTTTGTGTGTCTATGTGTGTCAGTCGATGTGTGTGTGTTAATCTACATGTGTGTATCTAAAGTAGATGTCTGTGTGTCACAGTACATATGTCTATGTGTGTGTAGGGCAATGTGTGTGTCAGTCTATGTATGTGTGTGTAAGTCCATGTGTGTGTGTCTTAGTCGATATGTGTCTGTGTAAGTACATGTGTGTTTACGTCAATGTGTGTGTGAGTCCACGTATGTCTGTGTGTGAGTCGATGTGTGTGTGTGAGTCGTTGTATGTGTGTCAGTCTATGTCTGTGTGTGTCAGTCCATGGGCGTCTGTGTTGGTCGCTTTGTGTGCATGGCTCCATGTCAGTCAGTGTAAGTCCATTTCTTTGCGTGTCTGTAGGTCCGTGTGTGTGTGAGTGAATGTATGTGCTTTATTGACCTGCTCAAGGCCTATGATACCATCAGTAGGCCTGGCCTCTGGGTTGTTTTTCATGCTTTCGGAGTCCCTCAAACTTTGCTCACGATCCTTAAGGACCTTCATGATGGTGAGCGGCCCCGCGTCAAACTACGTGGCCGTCAGTCAGAGCCATTCCCTCTACACCTTGGGGTGTGACAGGGATGTCCTCTGGCTCCACATTATTTAACATATCTTTTGACCACGTAGTTCGTGAAGCCTTCAATGGCTGTACCCGATCAATTACCATATGGTGCAGATACAATGGGGGCTGATCGATGCCCGGGTGCGGTCAACGGATGCCTCCCTATTGCTCAACCATGTTATGTATACCGATGCTCTGGTGATTGCTGCTCACTGCTGCTGAACCTGGAGCTTGCCACTAAGAGGTGGGGCCTTACCATCAGCCCCACCAAAACTAACCACCTGCCTGGGTATTTTGTACCATCGAACAATTCACCCCCACAGCTCACAATTCGTGATGCGCCAGTTGTGGAGAGATTGCCGAGATTCCCATACCTGCCCAGTGTGCTCATGACCGGCTCCGGTTTAACAGCAGAAGTCTCACTTCAAATCAGTCGAGCGCCATTATCTTTTCATCGGCTACGTTATGCTGTGTGGAAGCTACCTGGTCTGTCGCTCCGCACGAAGCTTCAGCTCTTCTCGGCCATGGTAATTTCCTCCCTTCTATACGCTTGCGAAACGTGCATCCCCCTAATGGAACATCTTCGCCGGTTAGAAACATTTAGGCTGGCCTGCTAACGATCCATCCTGGGTTTAACCATATATGTGTGTGTGTGCGTCTAAGTCGATGTGTTTCTATGTGTGTGGGTCAATGTCTGTGTGTAAGTCCATGTGTGTGTCTGCCTTTTTCGCCCGAGCAACGCCGGGTACTTACCGCTAGTTTATTATTTTCTTTCTTCTTCTTTTCTTTCTTTTCTTTCTCTTTCTTTTCTTTTTCTTTTCTTTTATATATAAAAGTCTCCGCGCACGCGGGCTTGCGGGGGATTTGGCTCTCAGACGGTGGGTTTTAAATACAAAAAAATTTGCCAGCCGGAACGCCCTAAGCCCCGCGGTGGAATAGGCTATTCCGTTTTCCCGTCCGTAAACTTTAAAGTCGTTTAATTAACGATTTTGTTGCATTCTTATTTTAATTATTTACTTATTGTGCAACATCGACCATACCAACTCACGACAATTGCCTGGGGGGGGCGGACCCTGCCAAGTGATGCGCCTTGGCTCCTCTCACGGGGACATTTCTTTTACGCGTTTAAAGCAAACAATACACACATAACGCTGCGGATTTTTCTTCACAGTTTACGTCCTCTTCGCCCACCCCCCAACACGATGTGTCAGTTTATACTACAGACTCCTAGATAATAATATTTTACTGCTTACATACATTATTCTCGCACGGCGGGGATGCTGGGGGTAGCGGCCCGCCCTAGCCTGGCAACGTGCCAACTCCGCGCTCGCCAATGTATGCAGGAGGGGGCTACGCATGCAAAGCCTCAACACGCCTATGGTAAATACACATTTCAAGCTTCTACACTAACAAATCAAGTCCAATGTATTCTTAAACAAATAAGTTTACAAATATTACTAGCAGTGAGTACCCGGCGTTGCCCGGGCGAAAAAGGCAGACACACACATGTAGTTACACACACAAATCGAGTGACACACACAGAGTTACACACACATATCGACTCACACATACATACATAGACTGAACAACAACAACCGCCATTCGCCAGTAAGTGGCGGTGACATCACCACAACGCTTGTGCCAGGCTATGTGCACCTTGAGGCCACGTAAAGTGTCGAACGCCCGCTGGCAGGAGGTCACGGGGCAGACCCAGATGGCACAGGTCGACTGACTGAGACGACTGGCTGATGCACCACCTGTGCCCCCTACTGTGGCAACTTGCTGTGCTTTAGCCACCCGGCGCTCCGCTCGTTGTTGTGAGCGTCGCTCCTCCGCCCTCCGTTGTTGTTGGAGGCGACTGCCTCCAACTGCCCAGTAGCGTCCTTCAGGAGGCTCCTCCACAGAGGCCGATCTTGACACGGCTGGTACCAGTCATCGGCAAGTCGACTCAGCTCCACGTCCTCCTGTACCACATCACTCCATGTCTTCTCTAGCCCGTGCCGGCCGTTTAGCCCCCTCGATCCGGCCGAACAAAAGATGTTTAGGCATGCGGTGTCTGGCCATGCGGGCTACATGACTCAGGCAACGCAGCCTTACCTGGCAGAGGAGCTCACCGATGGGACTTTGTCCACATCTTTCAAGGATTTGTGAGCTCCTCACACAATGCAGCCTGGTTAAATCCAGGATGGATCGTAGGCAGGCCATCCTAAATGTTTCTAACCGGCGAAGATGTTCCATTAGGGGGCGCAAGCGTAGAGAAGGGAGGGAATGACCGTGGCCGAGAAGACCTGAAGCTTCGTGCGGAGTGATAGACCAGGTAGCTTCCACACAGTGTTACGCAACCAATGAAAAGATAATGTGGCTCGACTGATTCGGAGTGAGACCTCTGCTGTTAAACCGGAGCCGGTCATTAGCACACTGGCAAGGTATGGGAAACTCTCCACTGTCTCCACAACTGCCCCATCACCAATTGGGAGTTGTGGGGGTGGAGTGTCCGATGGTAGAAAATACCCAGGCAGGTGCTTAGTTTTGGTGGGGCTGATGGTAAGGCCCACCTCTTGGTGGCAAGCTCCAGGTTCAGCAGCAGCACCTCGAACTCCTCCTCCGAGTGAGCAGCAATTAGCAGATCATCGGCATACATAACGTGGTTGAGCAATAGGGAGCCATCCCTTGACCGCACCCGGGCATCGATCAGCCTCCCATTGTATCTGTACCAGATGGAAATTCTAGCGGTACAGCCATTGAAGGCTTCACGAACTACGTGGTCCAAATATATGTAAAATAATGTGGGAGCCAGAGGACATCCCTGTTGCACCCCAAGGTGTACAGGGAATGGCTCTGACTCACGGCCACGTAGTTTGACGCGGGGCCGCTCACCATCATGAAGGTCCTTAAGGATGGTGAGCAGTGGGTGAGGGACTCGGAAAGCACGAAGAACAACCCAGAGGCCAGGCCTACTGATGGTATCATAGGCCTTGAGCAGGTCAATAAAGCACACACATGGACTAAGACCTACACATGGGCCTACAGACACGCAAAGAAATGGACTTACACTGACTAACATGGAGGCATGCACACACAGCAACTAACACACACGCACATGGACTCAGACACACACACATATGGACTCACACACACAAACACATCGACTTAGACACACACACATATGGACTGACACACACGTAGACATCCACTTGAGATACACACACATGGAGTTACACACACATATGGACGTACACACATACAGCGACTCACACACAGACATACGTGGACTCACACACACATTGACGTAAACACACATATGTACTTACACACATATGGACTAAGACACACACATGGATTTAGACACACATAGACTGACACACACACAGCCCTACACACATACACATGTGACACACAGACATCTACTTGAGATACACAGACATGGATGAACACACACATATGGACTCAAACAAACGCATTGACTTACACACACATCGAGTGACACACACATGTATAGACTTACAAACACATGTGGACTAACACATACACATATGGACTCACATACACATGGACGTACATGGCTAGATCACAGACTGGCAAACCGTCGCAGCGTCATAAAAGCGCAGCTTAAAAGGGAATATTTAGCAACCTAAAAATAAAGTTTTGTGCACACAAACATTATTATAGTAATGTTTGTCAACTAATGTGTTTAACAATAATAAACAATGGACTTGAGTTGTTAGCGTAAGAAGCAAGGAAATTTGTACTTACCATAGGCATGTTGAGGCCTTGTGCGATGCATAGCCCCCGTCCTGGCCTATATTGGCGAGGCGGTGGAGTTGGCACGTTGCCAGGCTAGGGGCTGGGCCGCTACCCTCCCCCCCCCAAAATCCGCCGCCCGTGCAAGAATAATGCTATGTAAGCAGTAAAATATTATCTACGGAGTCTGTAGTATAAACTGAATGCATCGTGTGGGGGGGGAGGGGGGGGGCGAAAAGGACATGACACTGTGAATAAATATCCGCAGCGTGATGTGTGTATGTGTTGGCTGTAAAACGCGTAAAATAAAATGTCTCCCGTGAGCTGGAGCGAACGCGCATGACTTGGCAGGGTCTGTCCCCCCCCCACGCAATTGGCGTCACTTGGTACGGTCGATGTCGTGCAATAAGTAAATAAAGAATAATATAAACGGCACAAATGTGTTAATTAAACTACTTTAACGTCAACAGACGGGAAAACGGAATAGCCTATTCCCACCGCGGGGCTTAGAGCGTGCCGCCTGGCAAATTATTTCGGTCTTAAACCCCACCGTCCGAGAACCAAATCTCCCGCAAGCGCGAGCGCACGGAGACTTTTATATATAAGATTATGTTTATGCAGAGAACAACTCTGCTTCATTGTTTACTATAATCAAACTAATACGTTGCCTAATATTACAATCATAATGTTTGTGTGCAGAAAACTACATTTTCATTCTTAGGTTGCTAAATATTTCCCTTTTGTGTTCCTTTTTACGACGCTGCGACGGTGTACTGCCATTGTGTGCTGTCGACTGCTGATTCATTAACGTCAGTGCACTGCCACTATTATCTACACTGTTAATTTTGCTTTTACCCATTATGAGTGAATGCCAGTCTATAATCTGTTGCCTGCTTCTTTACCTCACTAAGTGTACTGCCAGCCTTTCATGTCGACTGTATCCTGCTTTTTCAGCTGCTGCCTGTATTGTCAGCTTTTTATCGCCACTGTAGCAATGCTTATGTCATTGAGTCGGCGTACTGCCAGTCTATAATCTATACTATAGCCTGCTTCTCAACGTACCTGTGCGTACTGCTGCTATTTAATATACACTTATTTCAGATTATTTCTACTATGCATTTCTATTGTTTCGATTGCTCACGTCCTGCAATTTACTGATACGTAGTACTGCGATGCTGATAGCTGTGCCATCATCGGGGATTGCTGTGCACGTCGATGTGTGTGTGAGAGTCGATGTGTGTGTTTCAGTCCATATGTGTGTGCGTGTTAGTCGATGTGTGTGCATGGCTCCATGTCAGTGTGTAAGTCAATGTGCGTTTGTGTGTCTATGTGTGTCAGTCAGTGTGTGTGTACGTCCATGTGTATGTATGTGTCAGTCCATATGTGTGTGTGTTAGTCTACATGTGTGTATAAGTCCATACATGTGTGGTGTCATTCGATGTGTGTGTGTAAGTCAATGCATGTGTGTGACTTGATATGTGTGTGTTACTCCATGCGTCTTTATTTAAAGTATATGTCTGTGTATGAGAGTCCATATGTGTGTGTACGCCAATGTGTGTCAGTCTATGTATGTGTGTGTGAGTCTATGTGTGTGTGTGAGAGTTGCTGTGTGTACGTCGATATGTGTGTGTGTGACACCATGTGTGTGTATATCTCAAGTGTATGTGTGTCAGTCCATGTGCATGTGTGTTAGTCGCTGTGTGTGCGTGGCTCCATGTTAGTTAGTGTAAGTCCATTTCTTTGCGTGTCTGTTGGTCCTTGTGTGCGTCTTAGTCCATGTGTGTGCTTTATTGACCTGGTCAAGGCCTATGATACCATCAGTAGGCCTAGCCTCTGGGTTGTTCTTCGTGCTTTCGGAGTCCCTGACCCTCTGCTCACGATCCTTAAGGACCTTCATGATGGTGAGCGGCCCCGTGTCAAACTACGTGGCCGTGAGTCAGAGACATTCCCTTTACACCTTCGGGTGCAACAGGGATGTCTGGCTCCCGCATTATTTTACATATATTTTTACCACGTACTTCAGAGGAATTACCATCTGCTACAGATACAATGAGAGGCTGATCGATGCCCGGGTGCAGTCAAGGGATGGCTCCCTATTGCTCAACCACGTTATGTATGCCAATTATCTGCTAATTGCTGCTCACTCGGAGGAGTTCGAGGTGCTGCTGCTGAACCTGGAGCTTGCCACCAACAGGTGGGGCCTTACCATCAGCCCCACCAAAACTAAGCACCTGCCTGGCTATTTTATACCATCGGACATTTCACCCCACAACTCCCAATTGGTGATGGGGCTGTTGTGGAGACAGTGGAGAGTTTCCCATACCTTGCCAGTGTGCTAATGACCGGCTCCGGTTTAACAGCAAAGGTCTTACTCCAAATAAGTCGAGCTGCATTATCTTTGCATTGGCTGCGTAACGCTGTGTGGAAGCTACCTGCTCTATCACTCCGTACGAAGCTTCAGGTCTTCTCGGCACCACGGTCATTCCCTCCAAACTCTATGCTTGCGAAACTTGGACCCCCCTAATGGAACATCTTCGCCGGTTAGAAACATTTAGGATGGCCTGCCTACGATCCATCCTGGGTTTAACCTGGCTGCATTGTGTGAGGAGCTCACAAATCCTTGAAAGATGTGGACCAAGTCCCATCGGTGACCTCCGGCAGGCAAGGCTGCGTTGCTTGAGTCATGTAGCCCGCATGGCCAGCCACCACATGCCTAAACAGCTTTTGTTCGGCCGGATCCAGGGGGCTGGAGAAGACATGGAGTTATGTGGTACAGGAGGATTTGTAGCTGAGTCCACTTGCGGATGACTGCTACCAGCTGTGTCAAGATCGGCCTCTGTGGAGGAGGCTCCTGAAGGACGCTACTGGGCAGTTGGAGGCAGTCACCCTCCAACAACAACGGAGGGCGGAGGAGCGACGCTCACAACAATGAGCGGAGCGCCGCGTGGCTAAAGCACAGAAAGTTGCCACAGTAGGGGCCACAGGTGGTGCATCAGCCAGTCGTCTCAGTCAGTCGACCTGTGCCATCTGGGTTTGCTCCGTGACCTCCTGCCAGCAGGCATTCGACACTTCACGTGGCCTCAAGGTGCACATAGCCTGGCACAAGCGTTGTCGTGACGTCACCGCCACTTAGTGGCGAATGGCGGTTGTTGTTGTTCAGTCTATTATGTATGTATGTGTGAGTCCATTTGTGCGTGTAACTCTATGTGTGCGTGTTAGTCGATTTGCGTGTGTAACTACATGTGTGGCTGCCTTTTTTGCCCGGGCAACGCCGGGTACTAACCGCTAGTAGGCGAATAAATTGTAAGCAGGTGACTTGTTACGTGTCATAATTTTTGAAGACACTACATTAGTATCCCAAGGTGCATGCTATGGAGCTTGCGTGTCTCACGCTCCTGATACAGGTTCTACCCAACATGTATGGTCAAATATACTGGCTGCTCCTACTCTCCATTATAAACAAAAAAATTACCCAAACCTCCAAATCCCAAAACAATCTGATTTGTCCCGAGCTCCCTCAGTCAAACCTCTCCTCCCGCTTTCAGCTGCCTTCATTGACGACCTGGAGGTCAAAGCCTGGAGTCTTCGTGCCACCTTTCCTTCTGGCCCTTTATCCAAGCTAGAAATTTCTTATGGTTCTTGCATTACAAGGGATGGATTATTTTGGCACTTTGAATTTCACATCTCGAATGCAGACTCTGCTCCTTATGGATCTCATTATCCGCGTTTCGGTTTCAAAACACTTCAAATGCCTTCAAACACAGTGTACTTGACAGGGTTTCTTAATGCGTTTTCCGGCGGTTGTCAAGATTTGATGACCGTGTAAACGTCTTACCACATGCAGTGCAAGTGAGGGGCTTCTCTTCTGTGTGTGTTCTCTGGTTTCGGTCAAGATTTGATAATCGTGCAAATGAATTATAAAACTCAGTGCACCGTCGTCACCCCCCCCCCCCCGTCGACGGGTGAGTTGTGCTCTTGGTGAGGTCACAAACCAGAGATAGGGAGGCGCTGACATCACCTACTTGTGACTTTGAGGTGACGTCTCCAGAGGGGGGTTTTACATAAACGTGGTAAAGCAATGTGTGAAATCGATGTAGTGATTTAATAACGTTTATTTAAGCAAATGGGATCTTAAAATTTCCTCCTTGCTATGAAACAGATCAGCAGACACGACATCTATTTCATTCATCAGTCTCTCCACGAAACAAAGAATGTTTTACACAAACTATAAATACCACCAGCTTCTGGGAGTGCATCATTGATTCAGCGAAAGCCAACTGTGGACCGGTTTTGGTGTAGTGTCTCAACAGCATTCGGGCTTGCTTCAACAGATAGTTACGAATATGCAGATGTTAATCAGCAAGGATAATTTTAGTCCTAATTCGACAAAATCTATATAAAGAAAATTATAATTCGTGTTGTAGGGAATGTATCTCCTATCCATAACTTGTAAGTGGTATGCCTTGTAACTGATGAATGATGCAATGATCCTTATTTCGAAGACAATGACTTGCTGCAGAGGCAGAGGCTTCCTGAATCACGAAAATATCCTTGGACTTGTATCACAAGAACAACAGCTCTCACGTGAGTCATATGTGCAGGTTACTACCAAGCACCCACTTTTTCACGTATTCCATGTTTGACCCTTAGACAAAATGTTACCTGTATGCACAAAATCAGACAAGTATTCATTAAATTATAATTCTAAATTATCGATAGGCATATTAAAAAAATATAATTAATGCACTGACATGTACTTCATGTTATATCGTATGTACAAGAAGTTGATCTCTGTCTGGATGAGGCCTACACCTGCAGCACTCAGTTTGATGGAATCTAAGTGGTAGTGCATTCTATGTTTGATGCAGAGGTTCAAGGTTCAAGTCCGACAGGCATCCCTGGTTAGTCCAGGAACGTTCATTACAACTATGCACCGTCTGCTTAACAGTGAAAGTAAAACGTACTATTGTGTCATTGAAAACGAGGCCATTGCATGCTGACGTCGTGGTTAAAGTTTGTCAAATTCGAACATTACCCACAAATTACACAACTGAGATTACACATCAGTTATTGCCCCCTACTGACAGACTCATGCCACATGCAGGCTGATGCAGGGCCACCTTATGCCACACAGGGGCAGCTCCCACTTTGGGGTGCTTATCGAATGTTTTTGATTAGATATGATACAAAACTCCGAGTTGCTGAGGCAATTAAGCAAGCACCATATATATGCAATTATGCTGGTAGGAACCTCCTGGTTACACTAGCCCACAGGGGATTATTGTGTCCGTCGTGCAGGGAGGGGCTGGGTGGGGAGGGAGGGGCTGGGTGGGGAGGGGAGGGTAGTGAATGCTTGGGAGCTTATTGGCTCTGGCTCCTGGTTAGAGATCTACCAAACCACAGGTCCACAAATACTTGCCGTTCTTACTCTGCAGGTTGAACCTAGGAATTGAGTGTTCAACTTCACATTCTTTCATTAAAGGCCTGTGACAAAGGTCAATCTATCGGAGCTTCAGTGTCCAAGCTTACACATCTCCCGGATCTCCACTTGACTTTGTATTGTCAAAGTCCATCCACACCTCCACTTCCACAAACTGCAGGGAGTTGCCTCGCTCTGCCTCACAGTCTGAATTTTCCTCCTGCTTTACGTTGCCTCCATCGATGTGAAGGTCCGATTCACTCTTCACTTTCACTTTTTCACATTTCACCTTCGCCTCTTCATATTTCACCTTCACCTCTTCATATTTCACCTTGATACCTTTCAAATTGTCCAAGCTGGGATTTTCATGTGGTTCTTGTTTTATGAGGGATGGGCTCATTGCAGCACTTTGACTTTCACAAGCCGATTTGAGACTCCGCTCCTTGGGGATCTTATGATGCCTGTGTGTTATCTGGTGTCTTTGAAGATGTGGTGCCTGTGCAAACGCCTTCCCGCACAGAGTGCACCTGAAGGGTTTCTCTCCCGTGTGTGTTCTCTTGTGTATTTGAAGATATGTTGACCGTGCAAACGCCTTCTCACAGAGAGTGCACTTGAAGGGTTTCTCTCCCGTGTGTGTTCTCTGGTGTAATACAAGAGGAGATGACTGTGAAAACGCCTTCCACACACACTGCACTTGAAGGGTTTCTCTCCCGTGTGTGTTCTCTGGTGTGTTTGAAGATATGTTGACTGCGCAAATGCCTTCTCACACACAGTGCACTTGAAGGGTTTCTCTCCTGTGTGTGTTCTCTGATGATTTTTAAGAACTGATGAATGTGCAAATGCCTTGTCACACACAGTGCACTTGAAGGGTTTCTCTCCTGTGTGAGTTCTCTGGTGATGCATCAAATTTCCAGTACGATCCGTGCTGTATGCACACTGGTCGCATTGTTGTCTTTTTGTACCGAGCTGAGCTGAGTGCCTTTGCTCCATCAGACCAATTCTGCAGAGCAAGCATCAGCTGCAGACAGAAAACAAATATCCACAATATTTACGTCAGTATCAAGGCACAGAAGAATGCATATATACACAGTCACAAATGATTTACACATCTATACTTATTCATATATTCATGATAGTGAAAGAGATACCCCAATTCATCACACGGGCTCTTAAGGCACACAATGAGAGGTCAAATGGTCATAAATATGCCTGGAAGCCCTTGTATCTTCAAAATGAATGTTAACCCAAACTCCAAACACACAATTTCGGCTGTCTGGCTACACAATGAATATTTATAAAAGCAAAATTCAGGTAATATAGCAAAGGGTGTTGAATATAATACTACTTGTATTATGCAGAATGCATAAATTAATGTTCAATCGCAACTTAGAGGTGTGAAGCCAGGCTCAGATTTGCTTGAAAGCTTGGATTAACAGATCTAACATCAATTGCATATATGCTGTGTTAATTTCCTATGTATTCTTAGAAAAACGTTCCAGAGGAAAACTAAATTAACTATTGTTAAGATTTATCCTCCGTTTTCAAAAGTTATATTTTATAGCAGTTACAAACTTAACACTGTCACACGCTGGCATGGTAAAAATGTGGTGGTGTGTCCGGAACCATTCCTGGCCACCTTCATCTGCTCAGTATTAATGCTTCCTCACTTCACCATGTAATTAATTGAGGATCAATCAACATAGCAGAGGCCCACAATAAGTTCAGCTTTTACTTATCAATCGTGTTTGCTGTCAGTGATAATCAAACTCTAATTCATGAGTTCATAATGCAATGAAATAACTGCCACCGCTCCCACATAAATACACATACATTGCACATGGATCATTAACATCTTACTTATGTCATATTTTGTCTGTGTGTGCGCACGCTTACTCTCAAACGGTGGGGTTTATGTAAAAAAGAAAATAGGCAGGTACCATGCCGTAAGTCCCGACGTGAGCAAGCGCTATCCTTTTTCCCATCCATCAAATTTAAAGTACTTTAATATGCGATTTTGTGCAGTTTTCGTTTATATATTTATTCAATAGCACGCGATCGACCATACCAACTCACACACCTTCGCTGGGGATGACGGCCCTACCCAGTGACACGCGTTTGGTGGGGGTGAGAGGGACATTTTATTTTACGTGTAAAAATTAAATCAAAACACACATAACACTTAAGGTTAATTCTTCACAGTGTGATGTCCTTTTCTCCCCCTCCCCCACCCCAATGCGTGCAGTTACTACTATAGAGTCCGTAGATATTAATATTATAGCGCTTAGTATTATTGTAGCGCAGGCGTGGGGATGGTGGGAGGGCGGGGGTAGCGGCCCAGCCCCAGCCTGCAAGGTGTGTGTATCAGTCGATGTGTGTGCGAGTCGATGTGTGTGTGCGTGAGTTGATATGTCTGTGTGTCAGTCGATGTGTGTCTGTGTGTTAGTCAATGTGTGTGCGTGGTGTGTGTGTGTACACAACTAATATGTAACTATTCGGTTACTAAATTTTTTAAAAATAATGTGTCTAAGTCCATATGTGCGTGTGAGTCGATGTGCCTGTCTGCGTCGAAGTGTGTGAGTCTATGTGTGTGTCAGTCAATGTGTGCGTGTGGCTACATGTGAGTGTGTAAGTCCATTTCGTTGTGTGTGTGTAGGTGCATGTGTGAGTTGATGTGTGAGTCGATGTGTGTGTGTAAGTGTAAATCTATGTGTGAGTCGATGTATGTGTGTGTATGTGTGAGTAGCTGTGTCTTTGTAAGTCGATATGTGTGTGTAAGTCGCTGTGCGTGTAAGTCCATGTGTGTGAGTCCATTAGTGCGTGCGAGTCGATGTGTGAGTTAGTCAATGTGTGTTAGTCAATGTGTGTGCGTGATGTGTGTGTGTAGACAACTAAGATTTTAAGATTAACTTAGTACATTTTTTTATATGTATGTGTGTGCCAAGTCCATGTGTGCGTGTGATTTGATGTGCGTGTCTGCGTCGATGTGTGTTTGTGTCAGTCATATGTGTGTGTGTGTTAGTTGATGCGTGTGCATGGCTCCATGCGAGTGAGCAAGTCCATTTCTTCCTGTGTGTGTAGGTCCATGTGTGTGTGTGAGAGTCAATGTGTGCGTTTCAGGAAAGGGCGGTCCTGCACAGATGCCATATTTTCTGTCGGTCTGCTACAGCAGAGATATCGGTAATTCCAACAAGACCTACATCTCTGCTCTATTGACCTGGTCAAGGCCTATGAGACCATCAGTAGGCCTGGGGTCTGGGTTGTTCTTCGTGTTTTCGGAGTCCCTGACCCTCTGCTCACACTCATTAAGGGCCTTCATGATGGTGAGCGGGCCCGGGTAAAACTACGTGGCCGGGAGTCAGAGCCATTCCATGTATACCTTGGGGTGCGACAGGGACGTCCTCTGGCTCCCACATTATTTAACATCTATTTTGACCACATAGTTCGTGAAGCCTTTAATAGATGTACCGGAGGAATTTCCATTTGGTACAGATATAATGGGAGGCGAAGTGGCGGTGACGTCACCACGACGCTTGTGCCAGGCGATGTGCACCTTGAGGCCACATGAAGTGTCGAACGCCCGCTGGCAGGTGACGGGGCAGACCCAGATGCCACAGGTCGACTAACTGAGACGACTGGTTGATGCACCACCTGTGTCCCTACTGTGCCAACTTGCTGTGCTTTAGCCACCTGGCGTTGTGAGCGTCGCTTCTCCGCCCTCCGTTGTTGTTGGAGGGCGACTGCCTCCAACTGCCCAGTAGCGTCTTTCATGAGCCTCCTCCACAGAGGCCAATCTTGACACCACTGGTACCAGTCATCGGCAAGTCCACTCAGCTCCACATCCTCCTGTACCACATCACTCCATCTCTTCTCTAGCCCGTGCCATGCCCATTTAGCCCCCACGATCCGGCTGAACAAAAGCTGTTTAGGCATGCGGTGGCTGGGCATGCGGGCTACATGGCCCAGCCAATGCAGCCTTGCCTGCCGAAAGAGATCACTGATGGGACTTTGTCCACATCTTTCAAGGATTTGTGAGCTCCTCACACAATCCAGCCTGGTTAGACCATGTAAAAAAGATTTAACTACACATATTTGTACCATCTTATTTGACAGGTACTAGTCGATTTTACCAAGTTGCTGACATCCCCAGCTCTTAACAGTGCTGATATTTTGGTTTTGGCAGCCAACATCGGCCGTACCCCCTGTGAGGTTCTTCATTTGTACCTTCCCTTCTAGCCCCGCCCCCCACCCTCCCAGTCCCTGACTGCCACATTTAGATAAGCCCCTCCACCCTCCCCTTAACCAGTATTTAAGATCTTGTCTTTGGGATTTCTCTTCACTTGATACAGTAAATTTAGCTGTGACGGTCCCACCTGAAGACGGAGACTTGTGTTGCCTCCGAAACGTCGTGATTTATTATTATTTTATTATTATTATTTTCCTACGTGACTTTACTGAAAAAAACCTAAGAGTATGAATCCTTGCAGTCACGAAAGCTTCAAATCTAGAATCGGTAGATACTACTGTTAAGTCGGGAGAAACTACTGTTAAGTCGGTAGATACTAATGTAAAGTCGGGAGATACTACTGTAGAGTCGGTAGATACTAGTGTAGAGTCGGTAGATACTATTGTAGAGTCGGTAGATACTAATGCAAAGTCGGGAGATAGTACATTAAAGCCGGTAGATACTACTGTAGAGTCAGTAGATACTACTGTAGAGTCAGTAGATACTACTGTAGAGTCTGTAGATACTACTGGAGAGTCGGTGGATACTACTGTCAAGTCGGTGGATACTATTGTAGTGTCGGAGATACTACTGTAGAGTCGGGAGATACTACTGTAGAGTCGGTAAATACTACTGTAGAGTCGGTAGATACTACTGTAGTGTTGGAAGATACTACTGTAGTGTCAGTAGATACTACTGTAAAGTTGGTAGATGCTACTGTCGAGTCAGTAGATACTGCTACAGAGTAAGCAGATACTGCTATAGTCAGGAGACACTGATATAGAGTTAGTAGTTATGACTATAGTCAGGGGATACTACTATCGAGTCAATATATATGACTATATATTCAGTAGATACTACTGTAGGGTCAGTAGTTACTACTATAGTCGGTAGATACTGCTATAATCAGCAGATACTGCTATAGAGTCTGCAGATACGACTAGAGTCAGTAGATACTGCTAGAGTTAGTAGTTACTACTATAGTCAGTGGATACTACTATCGAATCAATAGATACGACTATAGATTCAGTAGATACTACTGTAGTCGGTAGATACTGCTATAATCAGCAGATACTGCTATAATCAGTAATAATAATAGTTCAATTTGTAACGCGCGCAAATTTGCAGACGTAGTGGCCGCAACTCAGAGGCGCGGAGCCAAGCTCAGAGTCGCTCAAAAGCATAATTGTAGAGGTGAGTTTTAAGTCTCTCTTGAAGGAGGCGATTGAGGTGATGCTGCGAATGTGCAGAGGGATATCGTTCCAGACTGTTGGGGCTGCCACCGAGAAGCGGCGCATAGACATGACCATCCTGGATCTTGGTATCGAGAGGAGGTCGTGAGTTGCGCTGCGCAGGCATCTTCCGTGTGCTGAGCTGCAAGTTGTCAATAATGAAGAAAGGTACGGGCGGTTAGGCGGATATGAAGGCATTGTGGCAGAGGCAGGCGGTCTTGTATGTGACCCTACTAGCGATGGGTAGGCAGTTGAGAGCACGGAGACAAGCTAGTGAGTCGAGACGGGGATGAGTGTGTGCTATAGAGTCTGCAGATACTAATATAGAGTCTGTAGATACTGCTATAGAGTTAGAAGTTACTACTATAGTCAGTGGATACTACTACAGTCAATAGATACTATAGATTCAGCAGAAACTACTTTAGTCATTATATACTGTAGTCAGTTTTTAAACAATAGATTTGGTTGATACTACTATAGTCAGTAGATACTACTGTATAGTTAGTAAATACTACTGCAGTCAGTAAACACTACTACGGTCAGTAGATACTACTACGGTCAGTAGATACTACTGTAGAGTCAGTAGATACTACTATATTCAGTAGATAATACTACAGTCAGTAGATTCCACTACAGTCAGTATATACTGCTGCAGAGTCAGTAGTAACGACTATAGAGTCGGTAGATGCTACTATAGATTCGGAAGATGCTACAATGGAGTCGGGAGATACGACCGTAGGGTCGGTAGATACTACTATAGTCAGCAGATACCACTATATTCAGTATATACTGCTGCACAGCCGGTAGATACACAGGTTATCAGCCCTGCGGTTTTGCTGCCAAATTCATCCACTTCTAGCTCCTTACTGTCCTCTCTGCATGTGCACGGCTCACCTCTAAACACACACTGCAATATTTATTTTAAAAATACGTACTATTTTAAATATGTACATCTACGTACCAGCACTACCGACCTCCTCCTAAACGTTATAGATGCTATACAACAGCACGTGCGTTATAATAATTATATATGTACACACCACCACACATACTATTCATACCACTTCACGCACGACAAACAATTACACCCTCCAACAATGTACAGCTTTATACTTCGTTTATTTGTGGCTGTCTTCACATTCCTACAACGAGCACACATTCAACTATAATTTCATTAACAATCTCTACACAGCATTCACTCAGACTCACTATTTACTCTTTTTATGCTTATTAATTTCACCTATAATGTTCCTTGCGGAAAACGTGTGCTTCTCTTCACCAAAGCCGATTACAATAATTGATGCCATTCGTACAAGTGCTGTAATGGGTGCACCTAGAGCTAATGATACTCCTGAACACAAAGCGAGACAGCATGCTACCTATACTACACCTACAGCTAATTAATCTCTTGAACACCAGAAGCAAGACAGCATGCGACCCGTGCTGCTATGCCTGCACCTACAACGAATGCAACTCCTTAACAGCAAAAGCTACACAGAAAACTAACACAACATAAATGGCTGCTGCCACAGCTAATAAAACTCCAGTCCACCAACAAGCAAGGCAGCTTTCTAACAGCACTACAATGGCTGCACCCAGGTGCCTAACCTGCAGCCAAAAGGAAAATTCGTCTTTTCCATTCATTCCTCACTTCATTTACACTTATGATCCATTAGTTGCCATTCGTTCCATGTCTACTTCTTGCAGATACTGCCATGCAATGCATTTAAAAGGAGACCCTCCAGGGCTATGCTGCAACACTACCATGGTTCAGCTGCCTAACATTAATTACCATCCGAGCCTTTTCATGTATTGATACCTGCCAACATTACGTAGGAAAGCCATTTCCAAAACAATATAAGATAGAACTCATGCTTCCAAATTACATGTTTTGGCACTGACCAACTCATCCAACATCTGGCTACATGCCCAGATTGAAAGTGTAGGGCCAGATACAAAATGGCATTGGCAGTCTGCTGCGACTACCTAATGACATAGCTACATTATCACACTTCTACTTGCATGTCTGACAATACCAGACAGGCTCACCAGCATTGCAAAAATGTCATCAACACCAAGATGCAAGTCCTATTTCTGTGGCAAGACATGCTCCATAAGGAAAACTCTTATGTTCACTGTTTCAAGTGCCCCATGGAGAAGATGACTTCAGAGTACAATGTTGTCATTCATGCAGACTAAACTCCACATGGTCAATATGAGTGCCACTTAAATGTACTCACATCTGAAGTATCTTTCGTTCTGACTGCTGAAAAATATGGCACTTGAGGCATCGTCTTGTAACTGAGGCACAATACCCTACACAGAATTGGAACAACGATCCTATGATGCTCTTCAATGTCCACTGCTTTTCTGGCAAGGTGATGACCAGCTACCATTCCCTACTTCGCCAAACTGACGCAGAAACAGGCTTGCCAACACGAAAGAAGATTTCTGCCATGGACTTCTTTGCCTTCAGGATCATAGTGCGAAACAACAGCTTCAATCTCTTCTTTAGATGCAAAGAGCTATATTCTTTGGGTCTTTCGGTAAAGTCACGTAGATAGGTTGAAAGAAAATAACAAAAAACTACGACGTTTCACAACACAAGCGATCGTCATCAGGAGGAGAAAAAAGGAAGCTGCTGAGGCACTGTTTTAAAGATTTAAAATGGGTGTAACCCAAGGGTCATAAATGAAGTGGGCGGGGCTAGTGATGTTAATGTTAGAAATTAGCATGTAAATGTCAGATCGGAGAGAGGCGAACAAGACGACAGCGTGGAGGTGGCTATGTTAATATGAGAGATTAGCATGTTAATGTAAGACCCAAAGAACATGAATTCCTGCAGTCATGAAAGCTTTAAGTCAAGATGCAAAGAGCTCTTCCACCAATTTGTTGTCGACATGTATGTCACAATTGAAGCTTCATTCGATTAAAAACATCAAATGGCAAAAATCCAACATTGTCTATCCTGAAGCTCTCCAAGTGTAACAAAACTAAAATCTGTCCTCATTATGAAACAAGCAAGCCCTGCGATTGTATAACACTACCAAAAACCATGACCAAATACACATTTAACAAAATCATTGGCATAATAAATTATTCCAATAAAGCCAGCATGGCAAGACATTGTTCTTAAGTTGATGACCGAGAACCGTGTGAAGCTGGGAGCTTAACTAGTACTGAAAAATACTATACTTCCGATACTAATGATTGTGCATGAGTGAGGAGCGTAGTGCAATGCTTAGCGTACTGCGATATGAACCCAGCGACATGATTTATATTCCCGCTCATGCCCAACACCAATGATGAAAATCTGAATCAGCTCTGGGCCTTCCCTAGGTCAACACCACCTCAAAAAAATTAACCCGTAAAACAAAGTTTTTCACTATAAATTCTTTATATGCGTGGCATCGTTTTCATCTTATTATTCATTTCCGTTTTTCTTGAGTAAGCAAGCAAGCAAGTGAAGTTAATATAAAGGATTTAAAAATGAAAGATCACCTCTTGACATGCCCGTATATTCCCGAGGGCACTAGCGTTGACCCGTTTTACCACTTTCAAGAACCTGGCGGCTTCAATTTAACTGCTCTATAAATAGTCTCCATTGTACAGCGTGGGGGCAGGGATTTCATGCCATGTGGTTAGTCAACATTTGCATCATCATGAAACGGGCGGCTAGAGTCCTCTCGTCCTCTGGATTGAGATGGCTGCCACCTATGGGTCAGATGAGTTGTCTGCCACCATTAAGCAATTGGTAATTAAATATAAAAAAAATCTATTTTTTCCTAAACAGTGTAAAATTTTGGAAAAAAATTTCACGAAAATTAATTGTCACGCACAACGAGTCTGTGTGCAAAATGTCAGCTCGATTGGATCACGGAAGTGGGTTAAAAAACGACCGAAAGATTTGCATGGTCGTAAGCGCGCAAGCAAGCAAGCACGCAAGCAAGCAAGCAAGTGAACTTAATATAAAGGATTTAAAAGTACCGAGTCTGATGTGTAACCGTGTGTAAACATCGCACTGGGGAGACAAATTCGGCAAGCATGGTGTTGGTCACACCCACCCTTCGAGTACCATGTCGCTCTTCATAGGTGCTATGCACTAACAGCACTTTCCCCAACAATCTGTTAAGGCTAAACGGGGGGGGGGGGGAGGTCAATGTCTTATCACATGAGATGCCTGCATTGCAACGGTTGAGGTGCCACTGACTGCCTCGTATTCCTCGCTCGCCATGACCCATACCACGATAAAAGCCAATGAAACAGTACTTGCGGGTAAAGTATACCGGCGAAAGGCTAAATTGGTATGCATAGAGGTTTCCCGCTAAAGGTTGAAACCACAAATGATGAACCCGCAATATTCAACCGTCTCCTCTATGACATTTGTGCATACATTTCCTGGCCTGAAACCACAATGGGGCTTTGCAAGATTCTTCTCAGCAGGTCTGGGCAAGCCAATGTTGAATAATCATTATCTGACCATCAGTTGGGTCATCCTTTGATCCATGCAGCTGTATTGCAACCAGTATGAAATCACCACCCTCCCTTTGGAGGTCAATTATTGCCAGCATGAAGACACCTCTTAGACTCTGGATTTTCCTTCACACTTCCTCAACAGAGGGTTCACCAGCCAACCACTGACAGTGTGGTTACTTCCTGGAATATTTAAGGCCTAGAAAAAGCAACAAATACATACAGTTGGTCATCGATTATCCAATGCGCGATTATCCAACTTCAAAAATTATCAGCGAGATGTGCAAAACTGCTCCAAAGGCTGTAACCAGTCTGGCAATCAGCACTGTCTCCTCTCGCGTGCCACGCACGCCCTGCTAGCCACTCCGCTAGCCCCGTGTGCCCCGCACACTCTGCTAGCCACTCCGCTAGCCCCGTGTGCCCCGCACACTCTGCTAGCCACTCGCTAGCCCCGTGTGCCCCGCTCACTCTTCTCTCGCTTCGCACACCGTGGCCGACGGTGTGCCAAGCCCCATCAGCCCCGTGGCTGATGGCGCGGCGGCCACCCAACGTGGTCCCGCCTCTTCACTCCATCGACTGGCCCGATCTCTTCCGGGCTCCCCTCTATAACCTCTCTCACGTGACCTGATTCCTCCCTTCCGGATCGTCAGATCCGCTCTTCTCATACTGCCCTGCTGGCTCCACCTCCAATACCCCGGTCGTGTGATTGGGCTAGAGTCCAGCAGCAACCTCATTCACGCTCGCATTACACTGGGTAAACAAGAACCACCACCACCACGATATGAACTTTTCAGCTCAGATCTGTGAGTGGCGAGCAAAGTGGTAACCAGCCCTGCATGGCTTTGCCCCACGCTGCAATGTGTTAATGATACAACCTGGACATCGATTCCACAACTATGCGACTCAATTGATATCCCTACGAAAGAAAGAGCGAGGCTGTACCTGGGTAAACAACAACAATCACGGCACAATGTTAACTTCTTACCTCAGGTCAGAGTCAGCAGAGATCCATGGATTCGACTTCGTGACCACTTCATGGCTCCAGCTGGTCTCGTGACATCACGCGGAGTCGCGAGCTCAGAGGCTGAATGGGGAATGAGATGAATTTATTTTATTCGTTCATTTGGTTAAGAAAAACATTAGTCCTTAAGCTTTTTATGAAAAAAATATCTGCAGCATAACAATTGTAACATTGGAGACACATTAGCAAACTCATACGACGAAAACAACATTTAAATCGTAAAGTGGTGAGTAACTGGTGTGGTGTGTGAACATCGCCACTGTGGAGACAAAGGTGAATCCAAGTCCCGGGCGAAGCCGGGTAGTAAAGCTAGTTCCATATATACTGCGATAAAGTAGTCAACATGTACTACTGTATTGCTAGCAGGTACCACCACAGTCACTATGCACTGCTGTCATCATAGCAGGTACCACCACTGTCGCTTGCCCTGCTCTCATCATAGCAGCTTACACCACAGTATGCATGCACTGCTGTAGGGAAAGCAGGTACCACCACACTTTGCACTGCTGTAATCATAGCAGGGACCACCACAGTCACTATGCACTGCTGTAGTGAAAGCAGGTACCAAAGTCTGTATGTACTGCAGTAGCTAAAGCAGGTACCACCACTGTATGCACTGCTGTAATCATACCAGCTACCACCAGTCAATATGCACTGCTGTCATCATAGCAGGTACCATCACAATATGTACTGCTGTAATCATAGCAGGTACCAGCACATTCAGTATGCACTGCTGTTGTTAAACCATGTACCACCACAGTATGCACTGCTATCATAGCAGCTACCACCACAATCAGTATGCACTGCTGTACCGATAGCAGGTACCACCACAGTATGCACTGCTGTATTAATAGCATGCAGCTGCAATGGCTGCTTTTGGTACACGGTCCAGACCTCCCCAGAGACCCTGGCTGACAGAGGTGTTGAGGATAGTTGAGAAAAAATTAACCCGTAAAAACTAAGTTTTTCACTATAAATCCTTTATATGCGTGGCATCGGTTTTATTTTATATTCATTTCAGTTTTTCTTGAGTAAGAGTTTCATTTTATCACATTGGTATTTAAATTAAATATAAGGAAAGTCGTATATAAGGATTATAAGGTTTTCAGTTCTTGTATGATTGTTTATATTGTACATTTTTGTTGTTTTCTTTAATAATTTTCGTGTTTAGGAAAAATATATGATTGTTAGTGAAATTTTTTTTTCCTAAAAAGTGGAACATTTTGAATTTTTTTTCACGAAAATAAATTGTCACGCACAACGAGTCTGTGTGCAAATGTCAGCTCGATTGGATCACGGGAAGTGGGTTAAAAAACGACCGAAAGATTTGCACGGTCGTAAGCGCGCAAGCAAACAAGTGAACTAATATAAAGGATTAAAAAGCGACAGGCCACTCTCATCGGCTACAGCATCCCACGTCAGAGAATTAGGAGGCTTACCGCAGCCTTCGCTCGGAGGTTCGGAGAGCCGTAAGGCGCTGCAAGGATGGGTGGTGGTCGCGGGTTGCTGAGAAGATGGAGTCTGCCTCAGTGGCCGCGATCACAAATCACTATTTAACTCCATAAAAAAAGTAATCTACCGCGCCACACCGATTACCATCATTAGGGGAAAAACGGTGATCCAATCTCCGACCCCCAGGAACAGGTTTGCAGATTTGCTGAGCATTTCTGTGAGGTCCTGGGGAGGAGAAATCCTCAGCCAGGAAAACATCATGGCACAAAGTGGGGATGACCCTGCTGAGGCTGCGGTGCCTCAAATATTGGAAGAAGTCACCCCCTGTGTGTGGCTGGCTGAGGTGCCATCTGTTGAGGAAGTACTGAAGGCGATCCGGAGTCTGAGACCAGGAAAGGCACCGGGCAGAGATGATCTCCCAAGCGAAATGCTGAGGGAGGGTGGCGTTTGTGCACAGACTGCCCTATATGACATCATAACAACAGTCTGGACCACTGGACGGGTTCCGCAGGATTGGAAGGATGCCCTGGTGGTCCCCCTCTTTAAGAAGGGGGACCGCACAGACTGTAACAACTACAGGGGCATCTCACTCCTCAGTGTGCCGGGAAAGGTCCTGGCAAGGATTATTCAACATCGCCTTGCTAGGCACGCTGAGGAGAGGCTTGCGGAGCCCCAATGCGGTTTCAGGAAAGGGCGGTCCTGCACAGATGCCATATTTTCTGTCCGTCTGCTACAGCAGAGGTGTAGGGAATTCCAACAAGACCTACATCTCTGCTTTATTGACCTGGTCAAGGCCTATGATACCATCAGTAGGCCTGGGCTCTGGGTTGTTCGTGCTTTCGGAGTCCCTGACCCTCTGCTCACGATCATTAAGGACCTTCATGATGGTGAGCGGGCCCGGGTAAAACTACGTGGCCGGGAGAGCCTTTCCCTGTACACCTTGGGGTGCGACAGGGATGTCCTCTGGCTCCCACATTATTTAACATCTATTTTGACCACGTAGTTCGTGAAGCCTTCAATAGCTGTACCGGGGAATTTCCATTTGGTACAGATATAATGGGAGGCTGATCGATGCCCGGGTGCGATCAAGGGATGGCTCCCTATTGGTCAACCACGTTATGTATGCCGATGATTTGGTAATAGCTGCTCATTCAGAGGAGGAGTTGGAGACGCTGCTGCTGAGACTGGAGCGTGCCACTAAGAGGTGGGGCCTTACCATCAGCCCCACCAAAACTAAGCACCTGCCTGGGTATTTTGTACCATCGGACACTCCACCCCACAACTCCCAATCTGTGATGGGGCAGTTGTGGAGAGAGTGGAGAGTTTCCCATACCTGGGCAGTGTGCTTATGACCGGCTCCAGTTTAACAGCAGAGGTCTCACTCCGAATCAGTCGAGCGGCAATATCTTTTCATCGGTTGCGTAACGCTGTGTGGAAGCTACCTGGTCTGTCGCTCCGCACGAAGCTTCAGGTCTTCTCGGCCACAGTCATTCCCTCCCTTCTCTACGCTTGCGAAACGTTAGGCTGGCCTGCCTACGATCCATCCTGGGTTTAACCAGGCTGGATTGTGTGAGCAGCTCACAAATCCTTGAAAGATCTGGGCAAAGTGCCATCGGTGAGCTCCTCCGGCAGGCAAGGCTGCGTTGGCTGGGTGATTTAGCCCGCATGCCCAGCCACCGCATGCCTAAACAGCTTTTGTTCGGCTGGATCGAGGGGGCTAAACGGGCACGGCACGGGCTAGAAAAGAGATGGAATGATGTGGTACAGGAGGACGTGGAACTGAGTGGACTTGGCAATGACTGGTACCAGCGGTGTCAAGATCGGCCTCTGTGGAGGAGGCTCGTGAAGGACGCTACTGGGCAGTTGGAGGCAGTCACCCTCCAACAACAACGGAGGGCGGAGGAGCGACGCTCACAACAACGAGCAGAGCGCCGGGTGGCTAAAGCACAGCAAGTTGGCACAGTAGGGGGCACAGATGGTGCATCAGCCAGTCATCTCAGTCAGTCGACCCGTGGCACCTGGGTCTGCCCCATGACCTCCTGCCAGCAGGCGTTCGACACTTCACGTGGCCTCAAGGTGCACATGGCCTGGCACAAGCGTCGTGGTGACATCACCACCACTTAGTGGTGAATGGCAGTTGTTTTTGTTGTGCGTGTGTTAGTCACTGTGTGTGCGTCGCTCCATGTGAGTCAGTGTAAGTCCATTTCTTTCTGTATTTTGGTCCACGTCTGTCTGTATGTACATGTGTGTGCGTAAGTCCATGTGTGTGTGTCAGTGCATGTGTGTGTGCCTCTATGTGCGTGTGAGTACATGCATGTTTGTGTGGGAGTCTGTGTGTCAGTCGATGTGTGTACGGCAATGTGTGTAGTGAGAGTCCATGTGTGTGTGTGTGCGTCGATATGTGCGTGTAAGTTCATTTGTTTGCGTCAGTCTATGTATGTGTGTGTAAGTCGATGTGTGTGCGTGGTCCGTGTGTGTGTAAGTCCATGTTTGTGTGTTTAAGTCGATGTGTGTCTTGGTAAATCCATGTGTGTTTGTGTAGGTCAATGTGTGTGTGAGTCTATGTAGCATCGGACACTCCACGCGACGCTCACAACAACGAGCGGAGCGCCGGGTGGCTAAACCACAGCAAGTTGGCACAGTAGGGGACACAGGTGCTGCATCAGCCAGTCATCTCAGTCAATCGACCTGTGGCATTTGGCTCTGCCCCGTGACCTCCTGCCAGCGGGAGTTTGACACTTCACGTGGCCTCAAGGTGCACATAGCCTGCCACAAACGTTGTGGTTACGTCACCGCCACTTAGTGGCGAATGGCGGTTGATGAGTCTATGTATGTATGTATGAGTCGATATGTAAGTCTATGTGTGTGTGTGTCCATTTGTGTGTGTAACTACATATGTGTGTCTAAAGTTGATGTCTGTGTGTGTGTCTATGTGTGTGTCTGCCTTTTCCGCCGGCAACGCCAGGTACTTACCGCTAAATGTTGTATACAACACATGGCTGGGCTTAATTCTATTAGGAAATTAACCAACGGAATGTGCCAAACAAATTAGCGTAATGCTTGGTTGTCTGTTCAGGGAGCAGAGGCAAGCAAGTGCAAGCGAGTGCATTCGCAAGACTGGAATAGCAATTTTGGTACTCCCACCATTCCTTCCCGTATGGTGAGAGCCTCGCTGAGTCGCAAGACTCCCAACAGTAAGTTGAGATTTTATCAAATGTAATTCCAATTGAGGCATATCCAGGTCATCATTTCAGACCATGAGTATATGATTGTATTTGTGTGCGTGAGAGTGTAATGTTCGGAGTAATGGTGCAGCAGTCAACGCAGTCTGCTACTAACTGCATGGACAGTTTAATTCCCTCTCACGGTTTTTAACAATGGCAGAGAATATCTGAACCGGTCCTGTGCCTCCCATGTATGATTACGTCGTGCAGTGTGTAAATATGGGTAATGATAGGTTGACACCAGAGGTCGCAACCGGGTACCCGATACCCGTATCCTACCCGATACCCGGTACGGGTACCCATTTGCGACCCTGGTGCGGCCGGGTACGGGTAAGGAATCAAAACCCGTTTGCGACCTCTGGTTGACACCTGCTGGCCGGAAAAGGAATCACGGGTACGAGCACGGTGAAGTACCAACCAATCAGAGAAGGAGGTGTATCTGGGGAAAAGTTAACAGGTGGGTTAGCCGAGATACTGCTCAAAGG